>NC_132886.1:9804267-9894267 GCF_030463535.1 Salminus brasiliensis
TAAAAAGCTGCCACTATGACCCAAGGGCCGCTGAGAGCAGAAGGAGCCCGAGAGAGCAGAACTGGCCTTGCTCTCTCCGAGTGGGTAGATGGCACTCTCTCTCCCCTCATGCATCAGAGCTGGGTACCCGGCGCTTTCCAGCCAGTGACGTTGTATCGGTTGTTGGTTACGCATGTGTTGTAGGAAGCATACCCTCACAGTTTTAGGAGCACTACAGGAGGAGTGTAGTGGAGAGTGGGTTGGTTGTTTGGCTGTGTAAAATAGCTATAACCCCAATTATGATAGTAATCTTTTCCTGTAATATTTCACAACCGTCAAACATGGTGGTGGTAGTGTTCAGGCTTTGGATTATTTTTCTATAATGGATGGAACCATGAATTAGGGCTATACGGCACTATACGTCATGTAAGTGTGCACTTAAGCAAGACCACAGAGTGTAAACTTTGGAACAAAGCCAAAAGTTGTCTTACATGCAAAAAGAGAAACGTGATTAAGTTCAGTTTGATGTGGGAAAGACAAAAGACAAAACTCCCAGATGGTGAACTTGGAGTCCTGTGTGCTGACAGCAGAGGATGTGGAATTGAAGAAAGGAGATGGAGAGCTAGCTTCGGTAGACAGGGATGAAAGGGTGGATCAGAGGGGCGAGTAGAAAGGGCGAGCGAGAATCAAAGTGGAGAATAGGAAAGAAGGTCAGAACGGCTCTTGGCTTGACGCAGCTCTGCCGGAAGAGGTCTTCCCCCTTTCCCCCTCTCCTTCCCTTTCTTTGTTGACCCTTTTCTCTGGCTTTGCACATCGTTCGTTTTTCCATCACATGACCTTCTTTTGTTTTTTCTCATCATGCTTCCGTCTCTCTCTCTCTCTCTCTCTCTCTCTCTCTCTTTCTCTCTCTCTGACTGAGACTTCCCCTGGAAGTTTGTTGATGTTCTGGATTAATACTCCCCTTTAGCAACCCCTCTACTACACACCCACCCACACCCACCCATACACACACAGGAGAACTTTCATTCAAGATTTTTTCAAGCTGTGTGTGTGAATGAAAGACGTAAAAAAGACCCTCAAGACATTTATCTTCTGCTGACCCAGGCAGATAAATGTTCTCTGCACAGATGGTAGGTTTGTGTGTGTGTGTGTGTGCATGTGAATGTGTTTGGGCCAGCACACCTTACGGCAATGCCCACTTTCTGTCTTTGGGAGCACCTCGCCCAAGATTCATGCGGCTCGACTTCAATGACTGTCTGAGACAGCTCTGGTTTATTGGTGTAATCAGACTACTAATTATGCCAAAGCCTGCAGTTCACTATTGTCTGAGCTGTGCAGTTCCTTTTCAGTCCACACACCACCCATTCACAAACACTTCGTCCTTCCTGCACTCTGAACAGGCCCTTTATGAAGCCTTCGCTGCAGCGCCCTCAAATGGCTTTGTGTTGAGGTCCTACAGGTGGACACATCTGCTGTCCTGTAGCTCTGCTCAGAGATGAGAAGAGTTGCCTAATCATTAAAAACTCAAAATGAAATTAAAGTAGCTACCAAAACTTTAAAAATGCATTAGATCAACTAAACTACTAAAGAGCTTCCTTTAGATCTGCACTTCTCTATTTGGGATCTAGTTGGTCTTAATCAATGACAACAGAAAACATGGACAGGGCAACAGCTCTCAAAACTGTAGCAACCACAGGTCTAGCGCCTCTACTGGCTGGTTGCAGTATGATGTGTGGCTCTGCCCACCCTCATATGTTCTAATGACATAACAGCCCATGTCAGGGTCTCCTCTGTCTTTGGAGTTAGACACTGCCATCTCCAGTGGTTCCTCAGAAGTTAACAATTTGACAATTTAACACTTTAAAACGTAGCAATTTATTCTGCTATATCATAAGAAGTGTTCCTACTTATGAAATAAGTGACTGACAGACTTGGCTGGAAGAGGCCGGTCGTCTGCAGGACCTGCATGTCACCCTTTCTGTTCAGTACATGGAGTAGCTGAGTGGTAGTGAAATTTACATGGGCTGCACTTTTACTGTTGTAACATTCCACTTACCGGACAAACTGGGAATCCACTGGGAAAATCCACTCTGCTTTTGCGCTGTAAACTCAGTGAAGGGGGGGGGGGGTCTTACAAATAAGTAGGCGAGTCTGGCTCTGCCTCTGGTCTCTACTGCGAAGACTCTGGTTGCAAATTTGACAACATGGCAGACAATTCTGGCTTCAGATCTATAGAAAGGAAGGGAATGGAACCAGGGAGTCCATGTTTTCTACACTGGTCACTGGTCACTGGTCCAGTAAATTGCTAAAGCTAAAAAGTAACAGATAGTTGTCCAGAAATTAAACAGAATTAAAGGAATGATGATTAATCCTTTGTCCCAGATGCAGTCCATCAGCCAAGGCACGTTTCGTATCTTAATTCTGCATCTTTAGTTTATAGCCTGAGATGCTAGGCTAATGTTGCTAATAAACACTGTACTTTAGACTCATCCACACATATCCAGATTTGTTTAAAAACATTTCTCAGTGTCTTTGCCTTCCAGTCCACATGAGCAAGTGTGCTTTAAGAGACTGAAAATGGAGGTTTTGGGAAAAACGCTCTCTAGGATGGAGATTTCTGAGGTTTTCTGCGCTTTCGTGTGGATGGGCAACACGCAGCTTTTAGAAAATGTATGTTAACTTGCACATGGTTGTTGCGGACTAAACTTAAATTTAGTCTCAACTCAAATTTAAATGCAAATGTTTTTGCAAAACCTAAAAAACGATGGCAACAGCCATCTGTTACAGGGCAGAGCGAATGGCGCTACAAGATCCAAAACTTTCGTTCGCCAGATGTCTCCAGATGGAAGAAGAATCACCAGAAGAAACACCATCTTCACCTCCTTCAAATACTCGTATGTGGCCGAATGGCCTGAGATCTTTCAGCTGTAGTTTAGTTTTAAGCTGCTCTCCTCACTGGTTTTTGGTTTTTATAAACTTTAAGTAAAACTTGGTATGGTAGCTTTTTCAATAGATGTCTGAAGCTAATCAATGAAGATGTTGCCATGTATTTATAGAGATTATTGATAACAGCACAAGTCCAGCATTTGTAAGCATAGCGTCTTCAGCTAAAGAAGCACATGTCAATATGTTAATATGTTAATATATTAATATATTATGTCCTGGGTGATCAGATATATCCAGACTTTCCAGTGTATGTGTATTGGCTTGATGCAGAGCCTGCACATCACAAGACACTGTCCCAAATGTTTACATCTAAACCTTGCATAGCTCCATAGCTCAGGGTGGCTAAGAATCAATGACAGATTATCTCCACTTGGGGGCAGCAGGGAGTCACTGTTCGTGAAGTGGGGAAACCAGAAAGAGGGAGTCTTGAGACAGAAGATGTTACTCCACTTTTTTTTCTTTTTAAATTTAAAAGTATTAGAATATTTATAATATTATGCATCTTTACCCAAGACAACAGACTGAAAACTCAGTGTGTTTATAAACTAATTCACTATGGGTGCTTATAAATGCAAGATTCACACTGGTTACCATTCTGTAACCAACATTCTGTAGGTTGTAAAGGTAAAGGTAAGGTAAAGGTGCACGTATCTGTCACTGTACTATGTACAGCAAAAAGTGTCCTCCACATTTTACCCATCTATGGTAGTGAACACACACACACACACTAATGAACTAGTGACAGTGAGCACACACACACACACCCAGAGTGGTGGGCAGCCAACTCCCTGGGCGCTGGAGTTCACCAGTGTGTGTTCTGGTGTGTTGGGGAGGTAAATCATAGTAAATATGGACTGACTCAGGGTCTGCCATGAGTAAGGACAGTAAGCCTCTGTCCTAGCTTCTTTTATTACCCTTTCATTGACCATTTCTCCCTAAAGCCTCCTTCTTACGTTTCTGTCTATCGAGCCTGTGGGGTTCCTAACATTCCAAGTTCAGTTCAGTTCAGGTCTTGCTAATAAGCTGAATCAGGTGTGTTTTAATGCGGTGGAACGCTGAACATTGCAGTGCTGCAGTCTAGAAGAAACCCAATTTATCAGTCCTGGTATTTATCCTTCACTGGCAGGCCTACAATTTCACTCACTGGTCATGCGTACTAATGCTAATGCTGTTCACATTACTTACAAGTCAAATCTTGTGACTCAAGCCAAGAACAAAGTAAAGCGTGATTATCAGCCAGCTTTATGAGGGGAAATGGAAAGTTTTGGGCCAACTCATGCTGATCAGTGATTGGTCATTAGTGGTCGGTCAGTAAAATATCTCTTGGTTTGCATTAATAAGTCAAATATATAATATAAATGTATGGAATTTAATAACAGCCTAATCTCAACATCTCAAACTGAAACCCAGTGTATTATGGGCCTGATATTTAATTTAACCACATATCCCTATACCCATAGCAAGAATCTTCAATTAGTTGCCAGGGGCAACGGCCTTGGAATTGGGGCTTTATGATGTCATACACATGCAGTAGTATATGATAGTCTATGGAGCAGCATGTTATGATGTCACAAATGTGAGTGATTTGTTATTGTGAATTCTATATTATTTTATATATTATATCTAATATTTAGACTTGTTCTACACAGTAAGCTGAGCTTCACAAAATATCAGATAACTGAGAAAGTCAGAATGGTCCAAACTGTAAATCTATTCATATTTCTTGTTGTAGTTGTAGTTATTGCTGCAGTTGTAGGCAATGCAGTTGTGACAAAATCTGACTGAAACAATGACTAGAAAAAGAAATCTGATCTCCTAAATGTGGATGTGCACTCCACAGCTATTGTATTACACATCGTTACATTGCAGCTCCACCTTGTTGGTGTAGGATCAGAGACTCTTACCTAGACATGGGTGATATGATCAAAAATATCATATCACAATATTCAAAGACATTTTCACGATATGTGATATTCATGATGATTTTTTGACATGCAGACAAAATACTCCCCCATGCTGAGTGCAGTGATTTCTATTCAGAATCTGCAGCCCTTCCTCTACTTCCTCACTGATTACACAGTTTCTAATGAAATCTGATCAGTTGGTCAGTGTTCTTTAAACACAGACAATCTCCACGATATGCTAACAAAATGTATCATGATATCATAAAATATTGCCCAACCCCTCTTTAATGTTTGTTAAAGAGAGATTTGTTAGCTTGTAGCCCCGTGGTCTTCAAACCATTCCTCAGGACCTCACAGATGGCCTACATGGTGGACCCATGAAAATACCATTTCTAGGCTCTTTCCATAAACACTCATAAAGTGACTTTCTTTCTCAAATCTTTGCTAAAACTCTTGATTTGATTGGGTCAGACTGTGCTGTTAGATTTGATTCAGTGGCACTAGCAGAGAGCAGGCCTGGGCATGTCTACATGAATTGATCCCGATTATCACAGATAATTTAAGATGGATAGACCTGACATTCTTTATTTACATAGTCCACAAACACCAATGAAAAATTACTGAATACATTACTGAAATACCAAATTTTGGAAAAAAAAGAATGAATCAACATTCAAAGGATAAACAGTAGATTTGATTAAACTTAAATGTGGGCCTTGGCCTGATGACTGGACACTTGACACAGCAAATGAAGCAGTGAGAAGCATAAAGACACAGAGGGAGAGAGAATGGGAGGAGACTTTTTCAGCAACATTTTGATGATTGGTGAATGCAGTGGGTGGCTCGGGAGGGAAGGCAGAGCTTATGGCATCTATGCCTTGGAAAATACAATCTTCTAGACTAAATGTTAATGACACTCCACCTCCCAATTGGGTTAACCAATCACTAACTCACAAATCCCTCCGTTATGCAACCTACTGCAAGTCATTGTATGCCAAGGGGAAAACATTGATTTGTACAGTTGTCATTCTATGCATTCCTATGCTGGTCTTCCCATCAGTCAAGGCTTCAGTGGTTTGACCTGCAGCAATGTTATGTAAATCATTTTGTGTAATTATTTTGTGAAATGAGTGATTGCAAGTGACTAGAACTTTGTTAAAAACGCTGTGGACCCTAGTTGTGAACCTTGAGGAACGCCTAACCAGATATGTCTCATTTGCCATTATAGTGAATTCCACAGACACCACACATGCACACACAAAAATGGCAAAGGTGTGAAACTGAGTTATGTGTGAGGGTCTTCCTTTTCCAAATCCAATAGGCAAGACTTGCTGGCAAACGTTAAGGCCTGCACTGTCTGGGGTGGTGTAGATCTCGTGGAAATGAAAATTAGATGAGCTATTTGGGGGCACATGCTGTTTCATATTAGTTGCAATGAACTGTGGCAGAAATGCATGACAGTGTGTTTGCACGTGAGAGAGATAGGGATGAACAGGGAGAGGAATGCATGATATAATAACGAAGCATCTCCTTCATCACCATACTCCTTCTTTCAAATGTCTAGGAATGCATGCTAATCACCAGTAGACAACCCTCTCTCTATGTAACATCATTTACACTGCCACATCACTAATGAACAAATGGCTGAAGCTTGGAGGGTCGGAGTACTGCCAAGTTCAGTACTCCTCCATCCCATCATTTAACACACCTCACCTCAGTAGCTAAGTGCCAAGAGCTTCACGAGTTGAACTGAGAGAATTCACAGGACAACTGCTTATCTCTACAGCACTGTTATAGTCTACCAAAAGGAGAAGCCTGACACCTTTGATTTTAACAGTCAAGGCCATTGATGGGAAAGACATGTGAATCTTTAGAGGCTAATTAGAGTCAGGCGTTGATCTGCTCTTCTCACTGGAATTCTCTTCAAATGCAAAAGAGGTTCAGGAGACCTCCAGGAAACCAGCTGTTTTAAACAGTCAGACAGTTCAACTTTAGTTGGGTCTAAAAATCATTATTCACAAGACCGAAATAATTAGTGGACACCTACATTTTACAGCCAGTAGCTAACATAAAATGTACTATATATTCAGACAAGATCAATGCAATGGTTGAAATACTAGGGGTTGAAATACTAGAAGCAAAGCACTGAAAACTGTTCAAGAGCAGTTCAAAAAGTAATCTAGTGGATTTTTACATGTTTACATGTACAGATTAATAAACTGTCGGCTACTTCTAAGGCAAGAGTTGACCTGGTCAGACACTGGCCCCTGATACACGGCTATAACAGTGATCCTTAAAGCAGTCTTCTGGGCTTTCCAGATGGTTCACATTTCTCTCTATTTGTGTTGGGACGGTTGGTACTGAGCAAACATGCAGGCCATCTGTGAGGTCCTGAGGAATGGTTTGAAGACCACGGGGCTACAGGCTAACAAATCTCTCTTCAACAAACGGGTTAGAGAAGGGTTGGACAATATTTTATCATATCGTGATACACTTTATTAGCATATCATGGAGATTGTCCGTGCTTGAAGGACACTGACCAACTGATCAGATTTCATTAGAAACTGTGTAATTAGTGCTGTTAGACAATAAACAAATATATATCTGCTGGTCTTCTGGTGGTTCCTTTCCACTGGTGGATAGGGTAGAGGATGGCTGCTGAATTGTGTACAGCAGTGGTTCTCAGTACTGGGCCAGGAATCCTCCTGTCCTGTATGTCCTGTTTAAACACATATGATCTGAATAATGGGCTGATTAATAAGCCTTTCTTAAATTTAAGTGATGGTGTTACGGCAGGACAACAAGAAAATATGCATTGCAGGACAATTACCAGGACCATAACATGTGGTGCCTAGCAACAGATACACTACAGCTGTAAACTCTACAAGACTCTACAAGGTGTGGCGTCTCTAATGCACTGGCAGCTGAGTGTGTGTATTGCACAATCCATGAGATTGTGATGTTCCAATGTTTTTCAGTTTGAGTCCTGAAAGACCTGCGTTCAGCACAGTCTAGCAATTTCTCAGCCACAACACACCTGTGGTGATTAACTGATGGGTGGATGTTCCTTGTTGAAAACAGATGTGTTCAAGCAAGAGAACTGTCAAACTGTGCTGAACACTGACCCTTCAGGACCCCAGGAGTCCCCCACCCTGGTGGTTAAACAAGTTCAGGCTTGCAGTATTTTTTATGTTTAGGGGAGATATACTGTATAGGACATTCTTAACTCACAGGCGGCATGTTTTTTTAGTGTTAGGGCCCTTTTGTTGTTGTGATTTGGACACTTTCTTAGATTAGCACCAAACTGGGTCATCATCCTTATCAGCACATCTGCCACTGCTTTCTCAACTATCTCTCTTCCTCTCTGTCTCTTTCCACACGTAACTGATAAGAGGGATTGTTATGTAACAAGTCCATAATTGGTAGCTTCTAGAAAGAGAGGGCTGGCACATTGTCAGCATTCTAAAGGCATTCGTCAGACGGGGCAGCAAAGTGTTGTTCTGCTCTCCGGACTTCTCACCTTTGTGAGAAGGATTGTCACAATGTGGATTCGGTGAGGCTATAATTAGGGCAGTCACTTCAAGTCCCCAGGCAAATACATTCATGTCCCTTAAACCTCTTACCCTTCAACACCAACTGTCCAATCAGGTGACAGAGTATAAAGGTAAAGGTGCACGTATTTGTCACTGTACAGTGTACAGCGAAATGTGTCCTCCGCATTTAACCCATCTGGTAGTGAACACACACTCACACACACACACACACACACACACACACACACACACACACACACGTGTTAGGGGCAGTGAGTACACACACACACCCAGAGCGGTGGGCAGCCAACTCCAGCGCCCGGGGAGCAGAGAGGGTAAAGGGCCTTGCTCAAGGGCCCAACAGTGGCAGCTTGCCGAGCCCGGGAATCGAACCCACAACCCGGTTATCGACAGCCCGGAGCTCTAACCGCTGAGCTGATTACAGCTAGCTAGCTTGATTTACCTGCTTCATCATGATTACCATGCTGCCATCATGCTTGACCATATTCTATACTCTGACCACCAACCATGCACTGTTAAAAATGAGGGTGCTACAAAGGTTTCTTTGAGCAATGTCATGGAAGAAGCACGTTTGGTTCCATAAAGAAAACCTTTTATAGGTTTAGAGATGGATTAGAGGTTTAAACCTAACTAATGACGGGTTGAATGAACAGCACATGGCTCTGGGTACAGAATGCACTGCTCCACTGTGAAAAGTCGCCAGGTTGCTACAGTGTCGCAGCAGTGGGCAATAGCTCTTCGGCTGTTCCACTGGTCCACAGTTACATAACCTTTATGAAGAGGCCAGTGCCCTCGGATATTACGGGATGAACTTTCAACAGCCTGTAAGCCTGTTATCAGGGACGATCTAGAAGAGGGATTTAAAAGGAAATCAGTGATAAAGCTTTTTTTTAAAAGCTTTACAGAAGTCGTTATAAAGGTTCTTCACCATTTGAAGGTCCTTGCTAACAAATATGCTTCTTTATGGAACGAGAAATGGTTGTTCTATGGCATTGTCCACAAATGTTTTGTACAACCTTTATTTTTAAGAGTGATGCTTCGGGATTCAAAAACTCCTTGGATCACCAAAATGATCACTCTTTCCATGTATGGAATTAAAGTATAGATAACATCTGTATTTCATATTAATAGATACAATTCTTACACACTCAAAACATTCAATATATCATCAAATCTAATGAAACTTAAGGATGACCACTAAAATAATACAGGAAGATGCAAAAATCCTGCACCTGATATTTGGGGTTACACATAGGGCCTGGATGATTCCTTCCCACCCATGCTCTAATCACCCTCTACTTAGCAAGCTCTTCATAGGGATTATCCGGTAGGCACCTCCATTCGTCCCAAACCCACTCCTCTCCAAACTCACTTCACAGACTTATCACTTACCAACATCATAACTGTGGAACCACACAGGCCTCTCTGGTCACTAGTCCCACTGATACAGTTAATGCATGCTCAGAGCCTCCAGGTCCATGTAAACTCTACACACTACAGCCCCTGTACACAATATATACCCTACATACCAATTTTAACCATATTAATATTGATAATTTCTACAGCCGTCTCAGACCAGTTCAGCTTGATTTATATATTTCATTATTATTTATACAACATACACTGAACATATACACACGCATACATATACAGTTCCTGCTCACTTTCACTCCAGTCCAAACTGCTGTTGGCCTTTCTGTCTGAGTAAACATGACCAGATATATCAGTGTGTCACCTAGCCTCACATCAAACACATAGATAAGTGCACAGACAAATACAGGAGCTCTTTTTACAACATACACAATCCTGCCGCCGCATTGCATAACATTACAAAACAATGTTTAACCGCCTGCTTTAAGTAGGTCGTACAAAAACACCAACACACACAAATAAGAGCAGTACACCTCTACAGGTTCAGCGATCGCCCTCCAACCAGGAACCAAACCCACAATCACGGTCGCTGCCATTTTTGGGCCCCATGAAAAGATATTACGTTGCACACAAGGACTAGCTGGAGCAGCAGAACTGGGTTCTCTTGGATGATGGAGTACTCTGTGAAGGAGTACTAAATATTAAAGGATTTGATTGTATTCACTGTCAACAGCATTCAGCAAGTCAGGTCAGGTACTGATGATGGATGCTTAGGTCTGGAATATAAACACCACTCCAACTCATCCTAAGAGGTCTTATCAATAAAAATCATTTGTTTTGTTTTTTAATAAAAACATTAAGAATAAATATATATTTAAATACATATTTAAAAGAATCCAATGTGATCTATAGTTGTTTACATATGGTTTCATGCAGCAAGGGAAATATTTAATGCACATAATGCAGTAATATTACTATTTCTACTACTACTTCTACCATTAATTATTAGTATTTGTAATAATTATAATTAAAATAAACAAGTAATAACAATCATAATAATAACTATTATCATAGTTTTAAAAATATTATTATTAACTAATGATATCATTAATATTATTACACAAGCAGGGGAATACAGCTGTGCCCCTCTAAATTCTGTGTACAACAAGTAGTCTAGAAACACCCCTGTGTTTCCTCATTGCACAACCACTGGTGCAGGTCTGGGGGTGGGGCAGGGTGTTGTAGGTGGTTGTGTCAAGGTAAATGGCCTCAGTAAATGAACTCAGGCTGGAAGAAGTTTTGCCCATTCCATGTTGTATAGACCCTATCAGTCTTGCGAAACCACCTGGAACTAGTCATCTTGTTCTGTCTTTGTTAATACTGCTGAACATTTTATTCCCCCACTGATTTCTAAACAAAAAAAAAACAGATATGAATGGGAGGTGCATCCGTTTTAATAAGTACTTGCAACTTACCTTATGTAACTTTAACTGTGCTAGATACAACATCAAGATTCACCATAATCTCTACTTGATCATGTGTGGCTGTGTCCACTCTCTGGGGTTGTGCCTGAATGCTTTACTCAAACGTTCTGTCATGTCTGCTTTCCTTGATTAGGCTTGATGTGTAGCGCATGGCCTCATTAAATGTAATGGCAGAGCTGACTAGCACATGGATCCAAATGGCTCCAGACAAGGTCAACTCTTGGAATGGATGTTTCAGTAAAATATTCGGACGTAGCTGGCTGTAAGCGGTTTACTCCAGCAGTCTGACTTAGACAGTACCTCACTGAGCTCCAAAATAAAAGCATAATTCTACATAATCCTAATAAATATTGGGCATAAAGAATAAACACTTTAATCCTTTTAAGCCTGGAGGGTTTCTAATATTGCCAATATTGTGATAATGGTGCCTACTGCCTGCTGATAAGCTGATTGCAGATGCATCAGCACATCTGCTCAAATCCATCCTTCAAACTCAGTCTTGTTTTGTGGTAATCATTGAAAGTAAACAATTTGTGTAACTGACTGATCACTGGGGGGTGGGGGTTGGGGGGGAGGTCACACCCCATTATATTGGTACCCTGTCCTACTGCAGTTTCCAACCCAACTCCTGACCTATAGCCCCTCCTCAATTACATAGTTCTGTGCTTTCCCTGAATAAACACACACAACTCAGCCCTAGACAGGTTTGATAATTAGCTAATGGTATGACTCAGGTGAGTGAGCTGGGCCTGGAAAACACTGTGCTAAAGGACTGTGCTAGGGTTCATGAACTTCCAGTATATTCATTTTATTGACTGGTAACCGTAACTCCCCAGAAATCCCCCAGAAAGTTCTATGCGAAGCCCTATAGGAAGCACTGTATGTTCCATAGTTTATTTACTCACTGATAAGCTGATAGCAGATCTTATGTACAACAGAAGACATCCGCTGTGATACAGATAGGGGCAAAGTCAAACTGAAGAAATAGCTTAATGTACAGATTTGCTGATTTCCTCAATGTATGGCCTTCCATAGCATGTAGGCCTACTGTGCCACAGTCTGTGCATTGTACATTTGCACATACATAACCGTCATCAACTGTAAATTGTAAATAATATGCTTTGGGCTTTGCTGTGGTGCATCCATCTTCCTACAGAGGGGTCTGGAGCTTACCTGTATTGGGCACAAAGCAAGAATATCCCTGCCTTACTCACCTATTCACCCACAGTCTCACACCTCGGGAGACTATTTAGCCAATTCTCTTACCACGGGCACAGCAAGATTGCAAAAAAACTCCTCTGAGACAAAGACCAGACTTCTGGAGTGCAGCACCACCATTCCACTCCACCCTTTCAGCTGCAACATGGAAAGATTCCCTTGAGAACCTCCACTTTAACAAGAACCCATGAGCTGTATGAAATGTAACGAGAGGCTACAATCAGCTTAATGCTTGCAAGTGCAGGTGGTCCCCACCTGATCAGAATCTCGTGATCATTTTCTAGTACACGCTGTACGGTGTAGCCTACACGTCACAATGGAATGGCTTTGATGTGTCACACAGCTGATGACATCACACTTCCAGTATTTCAGGCCTTCAGACTTATTGAGGTGATCTTACACAAACTGTTTCAGGCTGGGTCAGACGATTGCCTGTTGGAGCAAGCTAACAGACCACACATACACACACACACATGCTGAACGCACAGCCTTAGACAAAGTTTGCCATGTGCTGAGGTCATAAAAAGTGGTCTGGCATTTGTGGCTCTTCTGTTTGTGGTGCCCCAGACTAGTCTATTAGCCCAGTGCTAATATACCACCTCAAGTCAGAGTGATAGAGAGAGTGATAAAGAATTGAGAGAGAGAGAGAGAAAGAGAGAGAGAGGGTGGTGAGGGTTGCAAAAGGAGCTCAGCCACTCTGGGAACAGTTTGTATTGATTTTTATTGCGCTGTAATCGCCAAATGAAAAAAGACAAACTTCTGACTTTACAGCCTGTCCCAGTCTCGCCATTGGCCAGGCCGCAGGCGTGTTAGCCGGTCCGACTAACAGTATCAGTGTGCTGACCCCTTCCCCACAGCTTGGCCTTGGATGGAGACAAACATTCTAGAAGAATTTAAACACAACAGCACTGTGATAAGGGACAGCCACAACACTCTATGCTACGTCTGAGCTTGTAAACATTGAGCTTATCGCGCCCAACTAGATGACGCATGCTCTCACCTATAATGTGAAGTACGTGAGAATGAGAGGGCTCTGGTTTATTATTCTGTGTAGTCTATATTCCCGTCTTGTGACTAGTAAATGCAGCAAGAGTGCAGCGGTTCTAACTAACTGGTCAGTTGTACAGAATGAAGTATGATAGACGCCATACTTCCCACTACAAGCACCACATTTACCACGGTAATACAGATACAGAACATATTTGTAATGGTGACAGTACTAAATCAATGCATTATGACATCACAAAAGTCTACATTTATAAGGTAATTTTTGATATTACAGTACATACAGTGTATTATGACATAAGAAGAATACAGGTTTTACTGATGCCATATTGTGAGTCAGCCATATGACTAGAAAGATGACATCACACTTCCAGTTTACATCATCTGACATCTTGTGCATATATAAAGCATTATGATGTCACAAATGAGTCCGAATTCAAATGGTATTAAATGTGGTTCATGTGTCCTTAAAAAAAGACATCACACTTTTATTAAGCATTATTATTATTATTATTATTAAATTATCAAATCCAGATTTAGCATATTATGAGAGGTGAATCATGTGGCCTTTTATATGGCATCACACTTCCAGATATTCCAGACTACAACATATTACTGCACATGCCATCAGAATATTATGCATTATAATGTAATGTGTCTTAATTATGAATCTACATGTAAATTTGGTCTGATTGATTATGAAGAGTGTGATTAAAGATAATGTGACCTTTTAGATGACATCACACTTCCTAATACTCCAGATTACATCATAATACATCCTATTCAAAAATAATGCATTATGATGTCACAAGAGTCCACATTTAAAAGACAATTGTTTATTGTGAGATGTCAGTCATATTACTAATAAACGTGGACCATGTGTTCTTATACACACTTTCTAGATATTCTAGACATGCTAGATTATGTCATAGTACATCTTACATCACATTACATCTCATACAAGTATGATGTATTATGATGTAACAAATTTGATGAGTCATTTTTGTCTGATTAAATGTCATGAGATGTGGATCATGTGACCTCACACTTCCAAATATTCCAAACTTGAAAGGCAATTGTATTCTTAGGCAATATTCTGAGACATCAGTCACATGAAAAGAAGGATGACACACTTCTAGTTTACAATTCATTATTGTGTAACCTGCTTTTCAAATTTTGCATATTATGAGATGTGTATAATGTGACCTTATAGATTAAATCACACATATATTCCAGATGACATAAAATTACTGCACATGCCATCAAAATATTATACATTATATAAAGTAACACATGTCTATGTTTGCCATGTAACATTTGTCTGATTGACTACGCAAAGGTGTGGATAATGTGACCTTTTAGATGACATCACACTTACAGATACTGCAGATTACATCATAATACATCCTGTCCAAAAAGGAATGCATTATGGTGTCACAAGAGTCCAAATCTGAAAGACAATTGTTTGTTGATGCAATATTTTCAGGTGTCAGTCA
The DNA here is from genome assembly GCF_030463535.1 of Salminus brasiliensis. NCBI lineage: Eukaryota > Metazoa > Chordata > Actinopteri > Characiformes > Bryconidae > Salminus > Salminus brasiliensis. The sequence goes on from NC_132886.1 coordinate 9,819,225, forward strand.
TATGACAAGAAGTATGACATCTGACTTTATATTACGTGTCTGAATAATAATACTGAAATGTATGATATAATGATGTAACGAGATCAAACATGTGGATCATGTGGGTTTTTTTTTTCAGATGGCTTTACACTTCCAAATATAATGCATTATGATGTAACAAGGGACCAGTTTTGTAATGTAGTTTCTGTCTGATTGAATATTAATAAGCTGTGGGTCACATGTTCTAATAGACGCCATCACATTTCCAGACATTCCAAATGACGTCATAAAACACTGCACTCAAAAGCAATACATGTGATGTAATTAGAATTCCAATTTCAAAGGTGTTTACTGAATATGTATTATTATGAGATGAGATGACGGTCATGTGACAAGACAGACGTCAAAGGGAGGTCAGACAGGATTCTTTTCCATGTGTCACATGCTGAAGAGGCAAAAGATGGAAGGGTCTTGGCCTTTGACCTCAGAGCATTAGTGGTGCCTACAGTCTAGAGCTCAAAATAACTACACGCTGCTTCAGTCTATCTGTGACTTGTGATGTTCGAGACGGACGTTCGACAGACCTATAAATAATATTTACCAGCTTTGATTACACTGTTTAGATTATTGTAATAATCTACACTGTCTCACATGTGTGCTGTAATGGTGCCATAGGTAAGAGCCAGTAGCAGATGTAGGTCTTTATGTGGTCGCTTTAAAAAAAAAGACCTTAATAGACATGCCTTTATATGGCTTGTATGAGACCGAAATTATTTTTAAAATGACACGCTCTAGGAGTTTTTACAATTTTACAAACAATGCAGTATGTGTTAAAACACTTGTAGCTTTGGCCTTCATATGATTTCTGGCAAGAGGAACATGGAAGAATCCTCTTCAGAGTGACTCTGCATTGTGTGCTGGGTTGGCACTTGGCAAAAAATCACAGAACCCATGTGATATTGATTAGCCCATATAAAACAAGAAAGCTGGTCACATGTTGTTTCATTAATTATATCTCTGAGTAATTCTAATCCACCCACTGAGTCCCGTGGTCCCACTCGCGGACGTGGCGTTGTGTCCACATGGTTTTATGACGTCCATCAAAAACACTAGTCACCGTCAAAACAGCCAAGCATTTTTTTTTCCAGGTGAAAACAGGAAATTGTGTGTACGACCCTGTTTCACAAGCTCCCGTGAACTGAAGGTTGGGCACACAACCATCAGTCAACAGTTTGAAGAGTTTGAAGTTCAAGTTGCTGTTGTTTCCACTGACCCAGGAGCAGCTCCTCATCTGCTGGAGATCCCTTCTCAACAGCTGTAGGAGAAACAGCTAGGCTGACCTCAGATCAGTGTGGAAGGGGCAGCTTTACCTCTAGACTAGATTTTACTTTGACCCTCACACACACACCCCAGATTACTCGCCCACCCCTGGGGGCTTTACGTCAGGAGGTGTGACGCTCTACGCGTGCATTTGCGTCACGCGGTGGGGCGGAGCCAGCGCGTGCATATAAATGTACCGGCGTGGAGCCTCTGATAAGAAACTTCAGTGATTTTAACCAGCAGCTTTTTGGGGGCTTTTTTAATCATCATCACCGCGTTAGGTGTTTTCATCCTTCCGGCGTGGTTTTAGGTTGACCAGTGGACTTTCTCTGATCCTCTGAGGGGTTCCTGCTACTTTTACAGCCCGTTACTTTCTTCCTGTAAGCGGACCTAAACGGAGATGTTTCCTGAGGGCAGCACAGGGTAAGACCTCCATCACCCATTACTCTGCACCTTCTAGTCCAGATACTCGCTACTTTACACCGGTACCGTGTATTCATTGGTCCATTCAGCCGCCCACCCCTCTGCTGGCTCGTGTCCTGCAGGTTTTAGGGCACGTGGAGTAGCTAAAGCTGCAGGACTTTGCTGGAAGCGCATGTGTATGTGGACAAAAGTACTGGGACACCTTTCCTCATTCCTTATCACTGAGTATTAAGAAAGGAACTGTCTCAGCTGTCCAGGAAGAAGGCTTTTACTAGATTTACTAGACTTTTACTACAGCATTGCGGTGAGGATTTGATTGCAATCAGTGATGAGAGCATTAGTGAGGTCAGAATGTTTGATGATCACCACCTCACCTTATCATCCCTGACTCCACAACTCATCCCAGAAGTACTGGAGGGAGCACCATCCATCATTCCAGGGAACACAGCTATTCCACTGCTCCACAGCTCAATGATGGGTGGGTGGGGTGGGGTGGGGGTGTTATTGCCCCTCTAGCCCACACCTGGCATTAGGCATGGTGCCATTAGGTTGATGTATATCTGCTGGGTCCTTTTGTTTTCCATTTTTTGGCAGTACTTCTCATTAAATACTGTGTCTGTCTTAGGAGTGTCCACAAATATCTGGACAGTGTATTTATATACACTACAACTTATTTCCAGTTGTTGTGAAGTTACACTTTGACTTGCCATGATTAATATGGATTATTTATTAATATGTGGCACTTGTGCGGTATCACATCCCATTTAGGTAGATGTAGGTGTTTTATTTTGGTCAGTCTGAATGTGGGGAAAGCAGGGGTGACTGGGCACACTGGTTCATGTTTTAAAAATGGATGGATATGGTTGGGATACATAGGGTGTGCAAAAATAGCCACAGCCAGCTACGATGTTTGCTGAAAATAGAAATGCTGTAAAACATTTTACAGGGTTGCACATGGGCCAGATGTGACCCGGAGACGGACATTCAATGGGGCTGGTACAGCTGGGCCAGTTTTATATTTTCCATTAGTATAATTGACCCATAATTGCCTTAACTGGACAACGTTTGGCCCAGAATCATCTCCTTTTAGGGTATTCAGCTACTGATCTCGATAGAAAAAGAGTTGCTAATAGAATGTGATCCTGTGAAACAGCCACACATGAGCCTGAGATCACCATGCCCAAGGCCATGGGTGTATCCCCCAGTTTCCCCCCAGTGGAGCTGTGTTCTTTGGTGTTGAGGCTGAATTCAATTTTGCATTTGGTGTAAGTTGATATGGCTGAAAGCAGTCAAATCCTCACAGCAATGTAGTTAACTAATATAAATCCTTCCAAAATGAGTGAAAGCTTTTCCTCCTCATTAATGCCCTTGATTTAGTTAGAAATCAATGAAGGAACATGTGTCTACTAATGTGCTGTTTAGTGTAGGTGGGCATAGACTGGGTAATAGCACATAGGGCTTCCGTATGGGGGTCTAGATCACATTATGTAAAGCAAGATGGATATGCTCCAAAGAGAGCTGTGTGTGGATGTATGTAGGGTTGGGTCTAAATGGTCAGGGTGATGTTTCTGGTACAGTTGGGGTTCTGTAATGTGCAGGACTCTGGGAAGCAGAGAAAAGCCTCGTTGTCTGAAAGCCTACAGCCACCCAACCCACACGCTGAGCAATTCCTATATTTCATTAGAAACGTGTGCCAGACTCTCCACGCAGTCATGTGAGCTCTTGGTCAGTTGCCAAACACACTTTTCCTCCTCCTTCTATGCAGGTACAGTTATGAGGACTGCAGGGCAACAGCTGACTGGCTGCTTGCTCAGACGGAAGTGCACCCCCTGGTGGGCATTGTTTGTGGTTCAGGGCTTGGAGGACTTGCTGACATGCTGAAAGACCAGGTGGCCTTCAACTACAAAGACATCCCCAACTTCCCACAGAGCACAGGTTGGTGAGGGTGCATGTTTATGAATTTGTGTGTGTGTGTGTGTGTGTGTGTGTGTGTGTGTGTGTGTGTGTGTGTGTGTGTGTGTGTGTGTGTGTGTGTGTGTGTGTGTGTGTGTGTGTGTGTGTGTGTGTGTGTGTGTGTGTGTGTGTGTGTGTGTGTGTGTGTGTGTGTCAGTTGGCCAGATGACAGTGAAATACCTCTTGGTGTTTTCATTAGTCAGAGCTTGTTTGCTCATTCATGCATTCATTCATAACAGTGCATGGTCATGCTGGACGGCTGGTGTTTGGGACTTTGAAGGGAAGACCTTGTGTCTGCATGCAAGGACGGTTCCATCTCTATGAGGGATATCCCATCCAAAAGGTACAAACATCCCATTATGATCTCCTTCCTAACTCCTACGTCCCCATTCTTCGTACAGTTCTACAGGTCGTGTCGGATAAGATTTCCCATTCCCAAAGGAAACTTTGCATACATGCAGGACAAACCGAGTACACACTAGTACCGCCAATTCAAATGGTAATAAATAAATAATGTGGGCACCTTAAACAGTCTGAAATGTCTAATGTTTGGAGATTGAGAAGTGCACAAATTGTGCATTTTATTAAATAAAAATAAAAACAAATGAAGGCGCTTCTAAGGGTTCTTTGAGCGATTCCATAGAAGGACCATGTTTGTAATACAGATGTCTGGCTGACTAGAAGCTTAACAAGATCTAAGGAACCTTCTGTTGATGGAAAGGTTCTTAACCAATTAATCGTTCCTCCTAGACTCCTAGACTTGCATATTGCATATTGATTAAAAAAAACATTGTTTATCACAATAATACATTTTAATCAAAATACAATAGAATATCGTAGCCAAAAGTGCATCTTCTAGCACATAACATAAAGAAGAGCATGACTCTGGTTTGAAACTACTGTTCTAAAAACCCTTCATGTAATACATTACATCTCATGGTGTTCTTGTAGATCACTCTCCCCATGCGGATATTTAAGCTGATGGGTGTGGAGACCGTGATCTTGACCAATGCTGCTGGAGGCTTGAATCAGGACTACAAAGTGGGAGATATCATGATCATCAAAGACCATCTAAACATGCCTGGGTTTGCTGGCAACAACCCCCTGGCTGGACCGAATGATGAAAGGTATGTGTATATCTGACCTCCCAATGAATTCATTACATTTCTTTAAGAAACCATTTAATGCATTTTTTTTAATGTGTTTTTTATTTGTGGATTCTTGTACTGGATTCTGTGGAAATGTAATAAATATAGCTAAAAATATCTGCTTCAATCAATCTACATCTGTGAACACTTGAAATGCCTACAACACTGTTTTCAACATGTAACTGAGCATTCAGTAATCCCCAGACTGTGGATCTTCCCCAGGTTTGGTGTGCGGTTCCCCTGCATGTCTGATGCGTATGATCGAGAACTCCAGCAGCTGGCCATGGATGTGGGTACTGAGCTGGGTTACGGGGACTTCCTCAGAGAGGGGGTGTACTGTGTGCTCGGAGGACCTTCGTTTGAGACCATCGCAGAGTGTCGCATGCTGCACAAACTTGGCGCTGATGCTGTTGGTGAGAATCTCTGCATATAATCTACTACAACAGAGTGAATTAGCAATCAGCCCCCCACCCCCAATCCTCCTAGTCTATCAGCATCATCCATCTGCAGACTCAGAGAGACGGAGGTGTTGGCCAGAGATTTTTTTTTTCATTTATCAATTTATTTATTCCAAGAAATGAACTAACCGTTACTCCGATATTCCACATTATTCATATTGTGCAAGACTACTCAAGGCCACATCATGTCCTGAAACTGTTTGAATGTACAGATGCATGCCAATTTAGGTGTACACCCCTGTTCATGCTGATTTACTTTAATCCTCACATGAAATCCTTGGTCTTAAGCTTAGGATTTGGATTTTACTTTTAAAGCGTCTACTGTTAGGTTTGAAAATAAATCATTATCTTATGAAATGATGATTATACTTGTCAAGGTACTCTCCTTAGGACTTTTTAACTTTTTGAAATGCAAAGTTATGTTTATTTTAACTTTCTCAGTGCTGTAAGATTGCAGCTCCTCATTAATATACACATCTAGAATTTAATTAATTCCCCATCTTTTTATGTAACCTCTTTCTATAAAAACCAATGTTACAAGCTGCAGGACTGTAGCGTCTGTACAAAATCTACTTCCATCTTTTTCCATTACTTTGATCTCTTAAATACTTAATTGTCTCTGCTTTTCCTTCTACCAGGGATGAGCACGGTTCATGAGGTGATCGTGGCCCGTCACTGTGGCATGCGGGTCTTTGCCCTGTCTCTGATTACCAACCAGGCAGTGATGGACTACGACAGCGAGGAGAAAGCCAATCATGAAGAAGTTCTGCAGACGGGCAAACAGAGGGCGGAGCAGCTGGAGAGGCTTGTGACCACCATGGTCACTCGCATTGAGTATAACAACAACTACTCTTAAACTGAAATCGGGTCAGCTGAACTCAAACGGTGACCTCTGAACACTTTGAAGTACAGCTTAACTGATCAGAGATCAGCGCAGGACCACATGGGACATCGGGTAAATGTGACCGTGCAGCATTGTGGCTATTAGAATAGTGCTAGAAAGTCAGCTCTTATGTCTAGTGCATAGCAGCATATTTACAGTCTGCTCTGAGGAGTGCCATGTTCACCCTGAGGGCTTTTTTTCCCCCACCTTTTCTTGTGCTATTTTGTGGGAACAGCTCTGGCGTACATTCCCTTAGTAGGCAACACTAAACACTAGACAGCAGAGAACCACGTCAATGTGGTATTAACACTAATGCCTTCATGTGTACGTTCTAATTTTAGATGTTGGAATTGTTTGTAAACTGTTGATTACTTTGAGGTCACTGTCCTAACATGTATAGTAGATCTTATAGATCATTTGTGTATTATGTATCTTTTCCTTTTTGTAACATTATTACTAAAGTCTTATTTATTATTTTTGGCTCTGTCTCCATTTATTGTGCAGTAACAGTCTCTGACATGGGCGTGAAATAGGAGTATAGACAGTTTTGTTGATGTAATGAGATTTATCTAAAAACTGTTACAGTCAGATAAGGCATAATCAAATACACCATATGGACAAGTATTGAGACACCTGCTCATTCACTGTTTCTTCTGAAATCAAGGGCAGTAAGAGTTCATCCTGCTTTGTTGGAGCAAATGTTGCCACTGTCCATAAAAGGCTTTCTACTAGATTTTGAAGGAGCATTGCTGTGAGGATGTGAATGTGTTCAGTGATAAGAGCACGAGTGAGGTCAGGACGTTAGATGATCACCACCCCACATCATTCCAAAAGTATTGGATGGAGCATCATCCATTATTCCAGAGAACACCGGTCCTCTGCTCAACAGCTCAATGCTGAATCTTTAGTGTCCTTAGATTCCAACATGAACTAGACCGGCAATTAGGTGCATGATAAAATAATGGAATGCATTCATTAGGAGTGGTGTCCACAAACATTTGGACATAAAGCGTAAATTCAAGTGCACTCTTAAAAATAATGCTGCTACAACAGGTTCTTTGAGTGATGGCATAGACGAAACCCTTTTGGATCCATAAAGACTTTTCTTATGTGTTGTTGAGGGAACTCCAAACAAAGTCTAGTCCAATTTAGGAGGTGTTTTTAAAGTTCTCATAATGATGGAACTCCTGTTCCTCGTACCCTGAAGAAATCCCAAATAAGAATACACTGATGAACCTCCGGGTCTCTCTGAAAACTGCATATATGCCCATATTTGTAATAGAGATACATGGGTGTGAAGAACCTTCACATGTCAACATTGTTCTTCTATGGCATTGCTTAAAGAACCATTGCTAGCACCTTTATTTTTAAGAGTGTGAAGATCATATAAGGCATGAATGTGTCGTATTTCACAGCCACAGTTTCAGCTAGGCTAGGTCTTCTGACCTGGATGAAATGCCCGGTAATGGTAATGCAGATGGCTGCTTTGGCAGAACGACTTGCTGCAGAACATGCAGAGATACGGCTTTTCTCCAGTGTGTGTTCGCTTGTGCTTTCCCAGAGAACTGGCTTGAGTGAAGGTCTTTTTACAAATGTTACACACAAAGCTCTTCTCTCCAGTATGAGTGAGCCTGTGGGCCTTTAATGAGCCTTTGAGGGCGAAAGTCTTTGGGCACAAGTCACACTGAAACGGCTTAACTCCTGTGTGGGTAAGCAGGTGTGTCTTGAGGTGAGTCCCCCGACGGAATCCCTTGCCGCAGTGCTCGCAGCAGAAGGCCTTCATGCCTGTGTGCAGCTGTTTATGGGACTTGTAGCTGTTGGCATGAATGAAGCTTTCGCCACAGACTTCGCAGCAGAAAGGCTTCTCACCTGTGTGCAGCCTCTCGTGCACTCTGAGGTTGCTCTTTTGGGCAAAGGTTTTGCCGCAGTGCATGCAAGTGTAGGGCTTTTCTCCAGTGTGGACTCGCTGGTGGTAATCCAGGTATGACTTTGTGAGGAAACTCAGGCCACACTGCGGACAACTGAACGTTTTCTCACCACTGTGAATCCTCTCATGAGCTCGAAGAGTGCTTGCCAAGGCAAAGGTCTTGCCACATGTGGTGCAGGTGAATGGTCTCTCGTTGGTGTGGCTCGTCATGTGCTTCTTTAAGTGATTGGGCAGGCGAAAAACCTTCTCACAGAACTCACAGGCATAAGGCTTCTCCACCCTGTGCTCTCTGAGGTGGACGCGGAGGAGTCGCCTGCTGCCGAAACGTTCTCCGCAGTTCTGGCAGGCGTGTGGAGTCTCCCCGCTGTGGAATGTCTTCTGGTGCCTTTTCAGGTTGTTGAGGTAAGTGAACGTCTTGTCGCAGGCCTCGCATCTGATCAGCTTCCGAGCTGCCGTTTTCCTACGAGTGTATCCTGGAGATCTTTCTGCTCTGATGGGCAATTCCTGTGCGTGACCCACCTGGCTGTTTTTTGCATCAGAGGCCAAGTCAAATGACTGTGCTGCTGAAATCTTGATTTCCAGGGTGTCAGGGCTGATGGCTTGAGAGCAGCTTGTCTGAGTGCTGTTCTCCTCTTTACCGATGGGCTTCACTGCAGATTCTCCCTGGTTACGAGTCACATTTTCTGCAACATCCAGAAAAGCAGTTCTCATCATGAAGCTTAAGTATTCTTAAACATAGACCAACTGTAATGAGAGCTACCTTAATTGGTACTTCCAATTAACCCACACAATCGTAACTTCCCCTGGCACTAGCAAAGCTCCAGACACTAGAGAAGCAGTGCTTCAGATACAAGAGAAGCCAGCCACCGCCTCTTTTCAAACTGCCACCGATGCGGCATCGCCGGGCATCCGACACACTCTGAAGAAGTGCCGGGTCCCCAGCACTGCCACACAAGCTAACAGACACTTGTGCTAACCAACATTACCTTTAAGAGTGAGAGAGTGCGCCATCTCCCCACCCAGATAGAGCCCAGCAGAGAACTGTGCTCTCTCTGACTCTGTCTGAGGCAGGCAGCCATAGTAGAAGTGCATTACAGCGCTGAGCCACTCGGAACTCACTTTCTCTCTCGGCACAAGGGGGCGCTAATCCAACACAGAATCGTGGGATACATAGGGCAGCGAAGGGATACATCTACACTGCCTTCACAAATCTAAAGCAAGTTGAAGGCACCTTAGCAGGCAGCTCTTTCAGTACCTTCCTGTCTTCCAGCATAAGGGTTAAAAATATAAATGGTAAACAAAACTAGAAGTGATGGTGAAAAAAACTGAAAGCCAACAGGACAGAGATCTTCCTAGATATACTTGAGCAAGGCCCTTTACCCTCTCTGCTCCCCGGGCGCTGGAGTTGGCTGCCCACCGCTCTGGGTGTGTGTCTGTACTCACTGCCCCTAACACATGTGTGTGTGTGAGTGTGTGTTCACTACCAGATGAGTTAAATGCAGAGGACACATTTCGCTGTACACTGTATACACTGCAGACAAATACGTGCACCTTTACCTTTACCTTTACATGTTAACTATCCTATTAAATTAGACATTAATTCTAGTAATTCAACCATTTAAAGGCTTCCCTTCCAAACGAATACAGTCTATGATGAATCTGTAAGGTTAAGAAAATATTGAAGAATATCAGCTCTACTTTTATATATACATATTTTTAAAGCTAAATGCTTTAGATATTTTAGATAGATATTTTATCTAAAGTATAAAATAAATAACACAATTTTAAAAAAAATGTTTAAGAAGTATCTAATGACACTTTTGTGAGCCTGGCCCCGGGTTCCTGTCCCCACTACTGTGAACAGTAAGCTTCTCCAGAATGACACTTTGACGAATGAACATCATGACCATAAAAAAAACATAACATATAATTTTGCAAAAACTGGGAAAAAAAATCCTTCAAAACAGAAATTTCTGTTATAATCTAGACCTTGTTCTCCACAGCGCTGCGTAGAACATTTCACTCGCTCCTTTTCATGATCCCGTTCAACCTTCAGTACCGGCTCCTGCTGATCAGAGAGAGCCTGTAATAAACACAAGTAAAACAACATATATATATATATATATATATATATATATAAACACAACATGTAATATATAAATATATATAAACACAACATATATATATATATATATATATATATATATATATATATGAATGTATATAAACACAACATGTGGTGGCACAACAAGGGGCAGTGGTGGCTCAGCGGTTAGAGCGCCGGGATATCGATAACAGGGTTGTGGGTTCCCGGGCTCACACTGTACAGTGACAAATACATTCTACCTTTACCTTTACCTTTACATGTAATATATATATGCATATATATATATATATATATATATATATATATATATATATATAAACACAACATGTAATATATATAAAACACAACGTGTGTGTGTGTGTGTGTGTATGTATATATATATATATATATATATATATATATATATATACACATACACACACACACACACACACACACATAGTGGGAGTACAAGTCCAGTGGCTACAGTCACGGTGCATGAGATGTCTCTACCTCCACGGCCTGAGGAAGAAGCTCTTCAGATAGGGTAACTGCTACATCCTCTGAGGAGAAGCAGAGGGGATCCACTTCTCCATTCAGGTCCAGCTCACCCCGTCCTTCCTCTGGGTCAAGACAAACACAGTTCACTGGGTTTTAAAAGAGGCTCAGCTGCACGGTATGGAGTCAAGTCTCTAAACACATACCCTCAGTGACTGCACCTGCTGGAGCTGCCTGTACGTGCTCTCCTGCTGCCCTGGGCTGGGCGGGACTCCTCCTCGCCAGCTGTGTCTCCCCTGAAAGCCACTTCCTCCTCAGCTGTTGCCTCTTCGCGCCGGACAGAGGGGCTCTGGCTTGGGTCAGTCTACAGAAAAGCTGGCTAATTCGGGCTACCGTGTCTTTCGTCAGTCTTTCCACGGCAGCCGTGACTCTTACCTGGAAATAAACAGTAGCTGATGAGGCTATTTTGGAGGCCTCTGCGGCACTGCCGGCTGGTCAGAGCATGTCCAGATACTCACCGCGTTCATGTCATGCTGTGGTTTGCCGTCGGCAGCTGCAGGTCCTGCCCCCTGCTGATGCTTCAGAGCAGAAACGTCTCCAAGTTCACACATTTCTTCAACTATGGCCGTAACCAACGTGTCTATTATTGAAACCAGCTGTTTCTGTACAGAGCTGAAGCGCGGCATTCTTCCTCTAGTACACAGCACTCGGACATTTGGGGGAAAGACCTGTTTAATCGGTCAAACAGTCGGAAAGCAGCAGGACTGCTCCAGCGTGGCGCTGCTTCAACAGCAACACCGACTTCCAGCCCTGAGGGCGTGAAGAACTTCATAATAAAAGTCCTCAACGGGTCGCCAAAATAAATACTTATCTACCAACCCTTTATGGGTTTGATATTAATAATGTTAAAGTTACATAAACCATCAAATAATTGCCAGACTTAAGTGTTTATTTGACCTTCAGACCAATTTTTAAAAAATAATAATAAAATAATAATAATGATAATAATAAAATAACACTTACTTTGCAACATCAGGATTTATTGCCCAGAGCAGGTTTCTTTTACACAAACAAAAACATAAAGTACATAAAATTGTAATATTATATATAAAAATATATATAATAATTATATATCTTTGAACTTGACTTTTCTGTATGTGTTTTCTGGTGCATGTAGTGAACGGACAGTCCAACAAGGACCAGAAAACCCTTTTGGAAACACAAACAGGACAGAAAAATGAATTTATATTGTTATATTATATATTACAAATATTTTAAATAACTGTTTAATTAACACACCGATATTGCAGAGGTCTTAAAAAACACCTGTATCAAGGTACACTATGCTTTAAAGGGTTAACAAAAAAAATCTGGATACTTCTGGAAATTTAATGTATTCAGTACAGCTTAAATGTGTTAGTTCTCTTAATTATATTTAATAATAAAAGTAGTTCACATGTTCACATTCACAATGCTGCTTCAACTTAGAGCCTATAAAAACTTCATTTCTTGGGGAAACAAAACAAAAACACACAACCTCTACAGTCCAAAATACAATCTCGCAACAAGATTCATGGGCGATATTCCTTAAGCTGAATGAGGAATCCAGGGTTTGGCCGGATAGACGGCCTGGCTGATTTGACTCTGTCAAAAGCTTCTTCAAATGGCATCTTCTGTCGTGCCATCAGGTAACCAATGGCAACAGAGGCAGAGCGGGACACACCAGCGTTACAGTGGACCAACACCACACCGTCCTGAACAGGACACACAAAAGAAAGTGGAAACCACCTGTCAGTATATACGTCATTACCTACCGATATGCATAATTAACATCCATCAAAACAACACAGCCACACACACACACACACACACACACACACACACCTGCTCCCTGGCTTGATCTATGAACTCAAAGCACTGTGGAAAATAGGAGGTGAGCTGTGTCTCTGGGAGATCCAGCATTGTAACGGTCTTATAGCTGAAGAGCTCAGGGAAGGCATTTTCCACTCCATAGGCAACGTTCAGTACATGAGTCACCTGAAAACAAAGGATATGATATAATGAAATATCACATCCATACAACACATATTAGGCCCTGTTGAATACACTACATGTACAAACGCTTCTTCACATCTCTTCTTAATAATTATTGTATATTTAGGTATGGTAAGGCGCTCCAGCTGTTGACATAGGTGTAGAGAGCACACAGCTTGTATAATCTCCACAGACAAGCACTGCCATTAAAATGGGACTCTCTGGAGCAGCCAATCATGAGCTTAAGATACAGGAGGCACATACAGCCCCCCCAGCATTGGGCTGCGGAGCCGCAGAACCGCGTTCTCTGGACGGAGCTTCATTCAATATCAATGGGATGAACTGCGGTGGAAGTTTGTGATCCAGAGCAATGAAATAATTAATAATATATACCCTATATAAATCTAGGGTAAAGCCTTTTTCTTTTTTTGGCAGAATAGATGCTGTTACTGCTCACTATTAGGAGCCTTGATTTTAGTAGAAACACTGGATGAGCAAGTGTCTACAACTTTTATAAGTAACATATATTTAAATACTTAATATATTAAAAAATATGCATTTCACTGTTGGAGAAAATGTACAATAATGTTTAATTATTATAATCTTGAAACAGAAGCTTGAAGTTTGACCTACCTTGAATTTCTTTAAGGTGTCAACATCACTGGCAGCATCTTGAGAGGCTGAGGAGAAATTACAGCTGTGAAAAGTGACAATTTTTCTACAATATTCAGGAAACTGCCGGTCCACCTTAAACTGTGCAGCAGGTCCAGTAAATTCAGCTCAGTCCAGAGTGAAGTAGCTCCCTGCTGCGCCTTTTTTAAGGTGGACCACATGGATCCAGTAAGAAGCCCAACCTGGGACACTGCAAATCACACCAGATGATATTAAGGGGAATGTCTCAGGGAAAGTTCTGTGCTTCTAACAAAACACACGAATGTCTTACAGAGTAAAAGAAAGGGTGTTACTGCTCCCACTTGCAGATCCAACCTCAGGTCCTGGACGAACCCGCAGTCCTCCTCCCCAGCTGCACTAACAGCAACGCTGTCGCCCGTCCGCGTTTCCAACAGCACCTTCCCGCTCACTGTGGTCACTCGGGTGCTCTGCTTCTTTAAACGGTCCTTGGAGAAATTACAGATTTCCTGCGCTATGGATTTCATTGTAGACAAATTAATGATAAATAATTAATCTCATATTTATTTTGGTACAGTTCAGGCCATCTTCAGACCGGAAGCTGAAACCGGACCGGACCATTAACGTTGAAACGCCTTAAACGACAAAATAAAAGTCCTGCAGCAGCAGTATTATAGGGTCTCACCCACAGGTAAATGTATTGTGTATATTACATAATGTATTAATATTATTATATATTCAGATTTGATACGCTCTCTAATGTCAATTATTATTATTCTTCTGTTGCTCCATTTATTGATTTTTGACTACAGTTAGACATTTAATTAAGGGTTTGGATACCAAGAGTGGATGTTCGTAAACTACTAGGCTAATCCTATTCAGAAATTAATGATAAATAATTAATCTCATATTTATTTTGGTACAGTTCAGTCCATCTTCAGACCGGAAGCTGAAACCGGACCGGACCGGTTTACGTTGAAACGCCTTAAACGACAAAATAAAAGTCCTGCAGCAGCAGTGGGTGTTTTCTGGGTGTTTCTTTAGATTTTCAGGAGTAGTTGCTATCCTGTAGTTTAATGTATTCAGATACCAACAGCTCTCGAATCAGCATTTGCTTTGTAGTTTCTATTTAAGTAGTAACTTATTTTGTAAAATGTGTCAAAAATAAATGAGCATAGATTTTTGCATTTCCATCATCTTAAACATTGAATAGGGAAGACCAGACTCCTGCAGTGTGGGGGGTTCAGTTCTGGTCTTGGAGATCTCTCACCCCAGATAGTCAACCTCCAACATGCCTGGCTGTAATAAAGGTAAAGGTGCAGGTATTTGTCACTGTACAGCAAAATGTGTCCTCCGCATTTAACCCATCTGTGGTAGTGAACACACACACACACACACACACACACACACACACACACACACACTAGTGAGCTAGGGGCAGTGAGTACACACACACCCAGAGCGGTGGGCAGCCAACTCCAGCGCCCGGGGAGCAGAGAGGGTAAAGGGCCTTGCTCAAGGGCCCAACAGTGGCAGCTTGCCGAGCCCGGGAATCGAACCCATAACCCTGTTACCACTGCCCTAGGATGCCACCGAAGGCGGGTTCAAGACTCTGCAAGGTGGTAAATCTCCTTCCACACTCCATTCAATTCAGCTGATCGGTTAATGCCATGTGTTGGAGCACTGGTTCCGGGAAATCCCCAAACTGTGCCTGACCCTGGCCCTCATGTACCCACACAGTACCAAAGGTCTCACACACAGGCAAATGTATTGTGTATATTACATAATGTATTAATATTATTATATATTCAGATTTGATACACTCTCTAATGTCAATTATTATTATTATTATTATGTTGCTCCATTTATTGATCTTTGACTACAGTTAGACATTTAATTAAGGGTTTGGATACCAAGAGTGGATGTTCATAAACTACTATGCTAATCTAATAATTTAGAAGCTTGAAGAATCTTTACATTTATGATAACATCATTTTTATTTATTTTCATACAGAACAGCAGGTGAACATCATCGATGTAATGTATTTGTGCCCTCCATTTAGTTTAGTAACACATTTAGTCTGTAAGCAAGAACTGACATACACAAGAAATGTTTTTAAAAATGTATTTATTGTAAACAGACATAAAATATGCAACATTATGCTATTTTTAAAAATCCAGAAAGTGCCTTTTAATCAGAGTGTTTAAAAATAAAGGCATAGAGAGCATGCTACCTCACAGGCACTGGCACTGAAGGATCCGAAATGGTTACATATCTGAACAGACAACCATCCATTTGGCAAGAATATACAGGGACAGCATCACCTGCTCCTGTATCCTCTACCGTTTCTCTGCAGCCACAGGTAAACGTGTGTTCATGTTGACTTTTGCAATGCGTGTTGCATAACATGAGCATGGTAAATGAGACCGACCCTCAGGGGAATGTACACGGATCAGAACACAGTCTGTATGAACTGCAGCAGCGGTGTGACGACACCATGCATATCAATGGCTTTCAATACATCCAGCCATAAGTGCTTTAAGCGTGCTGTTCCCTGCGCAGCAGCCACGGCATACAGCACTGTACATAAGGAGCGTTTAAGAGGAAATCTGATTGAGGAGAGTCTTGATTACAACCATGGCACAATGACCGAACACCATGTGCATTCATGATCCAGCATTTTTGTTTTAAATATGAACCTGATTCCAGATGTGATTCATATTCTAGAAAATATGAAAAATACACTGTAAAATAAAACAAACAAAAGATAAACAAGCGACTGCAGCAGAAATCCCAGTAGTCTAAGCGGCACTGCTGATGTAGAGTTGTGTCTACTGGAAATCTGGTCAGATCCCTAATCCACACTGCATATGCTGAGGCACTGGCATTGATTGGCAGACGAAGATTGAGGAGAAGAAGCAGAAGGGATTCATTCAGGATTCATTTGGCACCGAAAGTGTAAACAGGCTCACGTGTGGCAGTATCGTAAAGCTGAAGTACAGAGCTTATCCAAAACTGGACAGGTATGATTGGTAGGGTGTGTGTGTTTTGGCACAGGGCTGGTCAGAGAGGTCATATAAACAATCGAAACATACCTAACTAGAGTGTTTGGCACATGTCAAGAACAGCAGCTGCGACTGAGGGTTATATATGGTACCACTTTCAGCTTATGAAAGCATGCCCTCAGATTGGCTGTGGTTCCCCATGAACCAATACAAGTTAAAACCTTAAAACTTTGGATCAGTCCCTAAACCAGCACACCCCTGAAAATAAGCCAATAAAGAGACAGCTAACACCTGACTGACCCCATCACCTTGAGAAATAAACTGTAAGAACAAGACCAAGAAGCAGAAGATGAAGAAGAAGGCACTTCTGGACCAGAGGGAGGGCTGTGGGGGTCTCAGTGCAAGCATACAGGCATCCATCCGTATGTCCGTCTGTTCATGCAAACATGGTTAAAGAGATCCACTGCAAAAGGAGAGAAATTAAAAGAATGAGTTCAATGCAAAACCATCACCATCTGCAGTGTTCAGTCGATTAACACGGACAGTAGCATCAACACGTTTCCTTGTATTAAGAAAAGAAGCCTCATATATAAGAGAAGCTGACTAGTAGCTGATTTGGCGTAAGAAACCTTCAGAGTTGAGAAGTATCC
The DNA here is from genome assembly GCF_030463535.1 of Salminus brasiliensis. NCBI lineage: Eukaryota > Metazoa > Chordata > Actinopteri > Characiformes > Bryconidae > Salminus > Salminus brasiliensis. The sequence goes on from NC_132886.1 coordinate 9,836,220, forward strand.
AGCTGCTGCTTGTCACACAATGCCCCTGGTTGGCAAAAGCCCTGTGCTGGGCAGAAATCAGGCCCCTGGCTAAAAAAAGGGTCTTCAAAATAAAAGCTTCAGATTGTTTAGCTTATTTTAATAATGAAAAAAATATGCTTATTTAAAGCACATTCACCTGAATGCAATTAAACCAGTAATAAAAAGTAAATTTAGGACAAACACACAAGGCTGAATTTGTGTGAAGCACCATTTTAACATTTTTGACTTAAGACCATCCATTTACTACATGGACAAAAATTCAATGAAAAAAGTTTCTCATTCAAGAGTTTGTTCTGCCTCTACTGTCCAGAGAAGGCAGCTTTCTACTAGATTTGGAAGCACTACTGTGAGGATTTGCTTGCATTCAGCAACAAGAGTGTTAGTGAGGCCAGGATGTTGGATGATCACCACCTCACCTCCTCCCAAACATACTGGATGGAGCGCCCACCATTTAAAAAAAAAAAAAAAAAAAAAAGGTTCCACTGCTTCACAGATCAATGCTAGGGGGCTTTAAACCCCTTTAGCCCACACCTGGCATGGCAATAGGTTCAAGTTTCATTTTGTACAGGAACTAGACAATCTATCTGTATCAGCAACTTAAAGTAGCTGAATGCATTCATTCGTAGGGGTGTCCACAAACATTTGGACATAGTGTAGCTAACTGTAGCAGCTGTATTAGTTAGGTTTGTGTATGGAATCAGCTAGCAAGCCAACTATAGTGGGTGTATTAGCTGTAACCAGTAATTAGTTAGCTAGCAGTATCGCTTTACTTGGATGGTCCATTGTAGATGCCTCGTAGATGTTCACCTGTCATTCAACCAACATTCAACTGAATATGTAACCCTGCACCTAGCCTTAATCATAACCTCACCCTTGAATAAATCCTAAATCCAAACCCTAACCCTAACCTTAAATCTTAACCTTAAAAACTTTAATGAATATTAGTTGCAAGTCAGTTGAGCATCCATGACGCAGCTATTAATGGATCCATCCAGGTAAAGTGAAACCTTGCTAGCTGTATTTGTTTTGTGGACATAATTAGTTACAGTACAGTTAATTACAGTAGCAGACTACAATGGCTGTATTAGGTTCTGGCTCAGAACTACAAAAAAGTGCTGGCAAACAGTTCTGCCCAACATGGGGCTTCTTCCCAACCAGGAGCTTTGTCTGGGAAGCTGCAGCTGGATGTCTACTATCTAATATCTAAGGGTATAACAAAATTCATAATTAAAGGATAAAAGGAAAAGGAGGAACCGCCGTCACTGTAGGCTTGCCTTGCTTGTTTAATTCTTATTACCCTACATTCATTATGATCAATATTAAACTGATTACACTAATTAACAAGTGCTATTTGTAAGATTCTAATGGGCAAATAGCTCAAGAACAAACCTGGTTGAAGTTTAGGGATATGAACCCATCCGCATCTGTGTCTAATGTCTTAAACGTCTCTGCAGAAACAAAAACAGCACAATAAAGTAAGATGAGTTGAGGGGATAAAAAAGTGCAGTCAGCTATAATAAATTGTGACCTTTTTTTATTTTATCAGGGATGACAGCCTTCACTGTTTACTCACTAAACATGGTCTCCAGGCGCACGAGACAAGTGACAAAGTTATCAAAGTCCACAGTCAGGTCTTCCTCTGTGTAGCGCACAATGATCAGCTGGAATAAATGATTGGTCAGCTTGAACCCTGGAAAAAGAGAAGGAACCATGTTTATAACGAGGTGAAGAAACCTAGGCATTAAAAAATAGATAGGATGAAGGATGAGTTTAAAAGCAGGTGTAATAGTTTTACAGCATGAATGACTAAAGATAAATTGATGGATGGATACATACCTGCTGCTTCGAGGGCCATGCGCATCTCATAGGAGCTCATAGTGCCAGATTTGTCTAGATCAAACTGCCTGAACACCGTCTGAGAGACAGACAGACAGACAGACAGACAGACAGAGATGAACCTTAGTTGAGCAGTTATATAAAGAGCTGAGCTCTACTGATGTTTGGAAATTTGAGCTTCAGTTCTATACTGAAGGAAAAAAAATCTGACTAAAAAAAGTACTTTCTGTTTTTAATCCTTTTTATTTAGAAGCTCAGAAAGTAACACAAATAAAGGGGCCAAGCTATTTCAAGCTATTTTCATGTCCTCTGAGAAATTCATTTGAAATTGAAAGTGACAGGAGGAAAAAAAGACAATGAAGCAGAGGAAAACTGTAACGCTTATCTGAATAAAGAAGAGTTAATATGCTCAAAATACGTCTCTGTATCTGCTGAAAAGCATCCAACAACACTGATCAGAAAACAAGAGCAATACAAGCTAGACAGCAAGAAGGACGGATAGCGAAATGGACAGCTAGATGGATAGCTATAGCTAGATTGATAGAGATGGACAGACATCTCAGTGGATAGATAGATGAACAGCTCGATGGGCAGATAGACAGATGGATAGAAATCTGGATGGAGTGACATATGGACAGATGGATAGACAGACCACTAGACAGGCAGTTGGACATACAAATCTTACCAGATAGCGTTTGATTTTCTCCCACAGCACATGAAACTCAGTGAGGCCCAGTTTACCACTGCCGTCTGTCTGAACATAGCCGTCAAAGAAAATTACACATGATTAAACAGACATATAAAACTAATCCCAACAAAACCAAATGTAGAGAATTAGAAAAGTGTGTTAATTCTGGAGTTATTTTACACCCAGTGTGTTACTAAAACTCTGTGTACTAGGTACTGAATTTCAGTTGGTAAAACCCCTGGTCATTATTTAGTCGTCATTTTTTCAATTATGTGAAATGTAATGTAAAGTCCTGGAGTATGAATATAACATAAGAAAACAAGGATACGTCCATGAGGTTTATCATACTGCGGCAAGCCTCTGTGCCAAAGCCATCGGTCTTCAGGTCCTTATCTGTGAAGAAAAACTCTCCCATTCAGCACACACTCACTTCTACAGAGCACACAGCCTCTACTCCTGTGCTTTTATTAAACAGCTTGTTTAATGTAAATTTTGAGCACATTAGTGAATGTTGGCACTAGTCATAAGACTTACGTTTGCTGATGATTCTGTTCAAAATGGTCTTGAGCTCTGTGACACTGATTTCCATATCCTAAAATTATACATACACACATTAAACATATTTCACCACTGTACCCATCACTTGTACTGTTAGAACACACCCTCTTTGCTCTTACCGCTCCAGCCAGCTGCCGGAAGAGACTCTTAAATCCAGCATCAATCTGACTCTCATCCAACTGATTCTGAGGAATGAAGCAGAGAAAAGCAGAGAGAAAGTGTTAGTTAGCAGCACGTCTCTCAAACCTCCCAGTCCTTTAACACCATCAGATCTTTGGGAAGAGTTTGGATTAATCACATCAAAATATTTTCATGGTCACGGCACACGTACGCAGGTATAAAGGGGAGTGAAACGTTTAGACATCATGTTAACTGATAACGTAATGCATCCACTGGCACAGAGTCTTAGGTCACCACAGCTGCACGTCTGATAACTAATGAGTGGCAGCTAAGCGTCTCATGTGATCTAAAACGAGCAGTGAATGAAGGCCTCACGGGTGCAGATTTGGCTGAGCTGTTAAGGAATGTAGCAGAAGAACAGCAGATCACCAAGAAGGATTTATCTCCAACATGGGCTTGGCTGAACTGGGTAAATTCCTACATGTAAAATGCTATGCTCACACGCCAACCCTGGCCACTCAAGTTGACCACTGTGTCAAGGCTACTAGGGAGAGTTAGACGTATAACTATGTTGTTCCAGCCCCGCAGGAAAGCCTTCAAGATGACTGTCTACATCACTTCTATTTGTTTTATTAATAAAAGATATTGGAGGTAAATTCATTCAGGAGAAGGAAAAAAACTTTTTAATTTTATTCTAAGTCATTTTGGAGTTTTTATTGGTCCATTCATAATGAAATTATCACAATGTAATGAAAAATGCCCGGTTAAGGTTTTTGTCCAACAGAAAAAAAATATACACACACACACACACACACACACACACACACACACATATATATATATATATATATATATATTATATTTTTATATATATATAAAAAAAAGAAATTGTTTGTTTATTTGTTGGACAATTTATATATATATATATATATATATATATATATATATATATATATATATATATATATATATATATATATATATATATATATATATATATATATATATACAGTCATGCCCGAAAGTATTCATACCCCTGTCAAAGTTTGACTTAAATTTACTTTTATTTAACCAGAAGTTATATTTTTGCCTTGAAATGACACAGGCATCTCCCAGGAGATAACACGATGATGTGCAAGAGGCATCATTGTGGGAAAAAATATTTCTCAGCTTTTATACACATTTGAACAAAAAGTGGCATGTCCAAAATTATTCATACCCTTCTCAATAATTAATAGAAAAGCCTTCATTGGCTATAACAGCAATCAAACGCTTCCTGTAATTGCTGACCAGCTTTTTGCATGTCTCCACTGGTATTTTTGCCCATTCATCTTTAGTGATGAGCTCCAACTCTTTGAGGTTCGAGGGTCTCCTTGCCATCACCCTGATCTTTAGCTCCCTCCACAGATTCTCAATTGGATTCAAGTCAGGACTCTGGCTGGGCCACTGCAAAACATTAATGTTTTTGTCTGCTAACCATTTCTTCACCACTTTGGCTGTGTGTTTTGGGTCGTTGTCGTGCTGAAATGTCCACCGGTTCCCAAGGCCAAGTTTCTCTGCAGACTGCCTGATGTTGTTGTTGAGAATCTTGATGTATTGCTCTTTTTTCATGGTGCCATTTACTGCGATCAAGTTCCCTGGTCCATTGGCTGAAAAACACCCCCAAAACATTAGGTTCCCACCACCATGTTTGACAGTGGGGATGGTGTTCTTAGGGTTGAAGGCTTCTCCTTTTTTACGCCAAATGGTGCACACATCATTGTGGCCAAACAATTCAATTTTTGTTTCATCTGACCATAAAACAGAACACCAGAAGTCTTCTTCTTTGTCCAGATGAGCATTTGCAAAGGTCAAGCGGGCTTTTGTGTGCCTTTTCTGGAGAAGTGGTGTCCTCCTTGGCCTGCGTCCGTGGAACCCAGCAGTGTGCAGTGTCCGTTGAACTGTCTGCCTTGAGATGTCGCCACCAGCAGAGTCCAGATTCACCAGGATGGCCTTGGTGGTGATCCTTGGATTTTTCTTCACCTCTCTCACTATTCTCCTGGCCAGCACAGGTGTCACTTTTGGCTTCCGACCACATCTTCTGAGATTTTCCACAGTGCGGAACTTCTTGTATTTTTTTAATAATACTTTGCACTGTAGCCACTGGAACTTGAAAACATTTTGTAATGGCTTTATAGCCCTTTCCTGACTTGTGAGCGGCCACAATGCACAGCCGCAGGTCCTTAGTGAGCTCCTTTGTCTTAGCCATGACTGTCCACAAACCAACTGCAGAGAGCTGCTGTTTTTCTCCTGTTGAGTTGATTAAAACAGCTGTTCCCAATGAATCAGGGTAATTAGGATGCTTTAAAACAACTTGGACTATTTGGAATGGTATAGAACTTTGGATTTTCCCATATACTGTGACAGTTTTCAAAGGGTATGAATAATTTTGGACATGCCACTTTTTGTTCAAATGTGTATAAAAGCTGAGAAATACTTTTTCCCACAATGATGCCTCTTGTACATCATCGTGTTATCTCCTGGGAGATGCCTGTGTCGTTTCAAGGCAAAAATATAACTTCTGGTTAAATAAAAGTAAATTTAAGTCAAACTTTGCCAGGGGTATGAATACTTTCGGGCATGACTGTATATATATATATACACACACACACACACACACACACACACACACACACACACACACACACACACACACACACACACACAGATCCTTAGTGTGATGATTCATTTGTAAGAATTTAGCACAGGAACAGAATAAATGACTCTGACCTCTATGCCTGTCATTATTTGGTACTTTAGATTTGTAATGGTTTATGCTTGTGCCTCTGCATCTTCCCCCAACTTACCTCTGGAGGGAGATCTGCTGTGACCTCATCATCCAGTTCTCTATAGCCAGAGGGAAATAAATGTGAGTATGCAATCCTACAAGATTACACATTTCTTTTGCAATGCTTCTGACTAACATGAAATATTCAGAACTGTTACCCTTGTCCCAAAGATAATCAATCAGCCAAGACACATTCCAAGTCTACGCCTGCAGTTTTGCTCTGAGGTTATGGGTCTAAGTTATTACTCTATTTTGGTTACTCCCGTCCACATGGATAGATACATATATGGTTGGGAATGAACTCTGCTCATTCAACCAGCTCCACTTACCATACAGGAACACTGTGCAGTTCTATAATTCGAGGCTCAGGACCCCACACAGGACTGATCACCACAGAGCAGGTAGCATTTGGGTGGTGGGTCTCTCTCAGCACTGCAGTGACACTGACTGACATGATGGTGGTGTGTTAGTAGTTGCACTGGTACAAGTGGATCAGATACAGCAGTGCTGCTGGAGTGTTTAAACACCTCAGTGTCACTGCTGGACTGAGAACAGTCCTCCAACCAGAAATATCCAACCTACAGCATCCTGTGAGCACCGATGAGGGACTAGAGGATGACCAACACTAACTATGCAGCAACAGAACAGAGCTTCTGTCTCTGACTGTACATCTATAAGGTGGACCAACTAGGTAGGAGTGCCTAATAGAGTGGACAGTGAACTCCAGCAGCACTGCTGTGTCTGAACCACTCAAACCAGCAGTGCAACACACACTAACACACTCGCCACCACCACGTCAGTGTCACTGATATAATGAACAGAGTTCATTCCAAACCAGAGGCGGTCATAACATTTTGATATGACAGTGTAGATATAGACATAGTTATAGATAACCTTCCCCCAATCCTTCACTCACTGTGAGTCAGCGGGTTTCTCAGAGAAGACGCGGAGCACAAAGTCGGCCTCCTTCTGAGGCTCGAAGGTGGAGGGAACGATGATGTACTCTCCAGCCGGCAGTCGGAAACGTGAGCTCACCTCCCGCAAGTTGATGAACAGCTCGGATCGAGCACTGGAGGCGTGTGTGAGGAAGAAGTCTCGCTTCAGGTGAACGCCAGACTGACCCACATACTGCCAGACACAGAGAGTGCAAGCGTAAGATCCAAAATGGTTCTTAACGAAACCAAAAGTGGTTCTTCTATGGCACTGCCCACAGAACCCCTTTGTAGCACCTTTCTTTCTAAGACTGTACAGTAGAAATGAAGAATTCTGGTACCAGATGCTCATGAATACAATACAGTCTAAATGTTTGTGGACACCCCTTACAATGAATGCATTTAGCTACTATAAGTTAAACCTATTGCTGACACAGCTGTGCAATTGCACACACACAGCTTGTCTAGTCCCTGTAGAGAAGTACTGCCAATAGAATAAGACATGCTGCCCAATGCTAGGCGTGGGCTGGAAGGAGTTGGGGGATGAGGTAGGTTGGTGATCATCACAGCAGTGACAGAAAGTTTTCCCTGGACAGTAGAGCAGGAGAACTTTTTTGTTTTTAAGTCTCTTGATTTTGAAAGAAACAATGAATGTGCAGGTGTCCCAATAATTTAGTCTATATAGTTAATGATCATGGTCTGATTAATTTATACCTGTATAAAAATACATGAATGAAATAAATGCAAAGAGTATTTCTAGTACACAAGTAGTAACAAACAAAATTTCTACTGTATTGTTGCGGTAATGCAAAAACGCTGTTTTCTAGGTTTTCTGCATGACAGCAATAATAGCTGTATATATGCCATGACTATCAGTTAGTAATGGATATATTTACATATTAAGGTTATATAGGTACCACATTTCCCTTGTGCTTTTAATCAACCTCTGCAGGCATACAGTAACAAAAGACTTCAGACGTATCCAACATACCTGGCCAGGAACCTGTAAAAAGAGAAAGAAAACACCAGAACAGAACACTGGATTAGAAGATGGAATTAGAAACTGCATTGGAAAATGGATTAGTTTGGTCAAACCACATCAAAACCACCCTCAGCTCTGACCTCATAAACGGCGAAGCCGATGGTCTCCATGTCTTTGCCCTCTTTGCGTTTCTTCCTGCGGTCTTTCTGCATAAGGGCCACCAGGAAACTGCAGTCGGAATTGCCTGCTCTGTCAGGGTTGGTCAGGTTGACTTTGAACTGGGGGTTAAGCCAGAACGTGGCTGAGGAAAGAAGGGGGGGGGGGTTAGGGAGGTCAAAAGAGGGAGCAGGATTGAGACTTTAATGAACTCTGTAGTCTATATGATGCTTCACCACCCATTTGAAGTGCAAGGTGACCAAATTGATAGACTTTCTAATAGGCTTGTTTATGGACAAAACTATGTTGCATAGCTAAACAGTGGAAATCTGCCTTTACTTACTTCATTGGTCGTATTTATAGATAATCATATCCCACAGTGCCAGAAATTATATAAGCATTTCTATCTGAAGACTTAATGGAGAATTCCACTGAGTCATTAGGAGTGGTTTGGTTTACTGAGTCAGAATCGGTCACAGTGGAGGTGATGGAAGCCAGGCGTCTAAAGCACCTAATGCCTCCAGTGCCTTTCACAGAACGTTGTTACACTAAACAGTAACAAATATGAGATCTGATGTCCGAGACACTGTACCATGACAATTTTGAGATATGGTTCTGTGTAGAAACATATACAACTCAGAAGACACATGTAGGTTCACTAGTGGTTTAATTTATCTTTGATCCATCATGTCTTATGTTATTTTCTTCTTTCTTCTTTGTCTCTGTCTTTTATTAATCACTATTTATGTAAAGCTGCTTTGTGACGTTGTAAAAAGCAAATAAATCTGACTTGACTTGACTTGACTATTTACTATCCCAAACAGCTATATCTGAGCTGTAGGCTCTGCAGCATATAAATGACTTGCAGAGATTCTGAAAAACTGATGGAATTCCCCATTCACTTTCACAGTTTGGCACAAATGTGTGATTATTCAGATGGGAGTTAATTCTGCTTGGCCAATAGTCTACAACTTCGCTTCTGGGGAGCCTCCCACAAAATTTGTATCCAACCCTAATCCACCCCACTTGATCCAACTGTATACTGCCTTCAGAAGTCCATGACTGTCTGAATGAGGCGTGTCAGATTTGTGTTGGATGTAATACCTGCAGGAAGGTAGCTCTCCAGGAGGAGCGTTGAAGACCACTGTGCTAAGCTAATTGGCTAAGCTTCCATTACTTGTTTACGCTGAAGCGGCATCAGTCTTGCAACTCCAGTGAAAGCAATCTTTGAACAGGTCAACTATACTTGCATATAATTTCTGTAAACTTTATTATTTTATAATGCTGCTGATGTATGTATACCACACATGCATGTGCACATAAACACACACACACCTGGGTAATTCCTGCAGCCTCCAGCGGTGCTGCCTCTCCTCCACTCGCCCTGATAATTACACGCGCTCCACTTCTTCACCTGGCTCGCCTCCAGAGCATCAGCCGTCAGATTACAGATCTCCAGCCTGCTGAACTCTTGCAAGAACTCCCTGAAGGACATCCTGTATAAGAGATACAGAGAGATACAGAGAGATACAGAGATACAGAGAGAGAGAGAGAGAGAGAGAGAGAGAGAGAGAGAGATACAGAGAGAGAGAGAGAGATACAGAGAGAGAGAGAGAGAGAGAGATACAGAGAGAGAGAGAGAGATACAGAGAGAGAGAGAGAGAGAGAGATACAGAGAGAGAGAGAGAGAGAGAGAGAGAGAGAGAAAGCCTGTGGTTAGACATCAACAGACTCTAAGATGAACAAACTAATATAGAACAGAAACCCCCTGATAAATGATGACATCAGTAACACACACACACACACTTACTTACCAGAACTCTCCGTCCTCGCTGCGGTTCTGTAGTCTTGCTCTGGAGGAGGAGTCCACGCCGTCCCACTCTCTAGAACTGAGAACAGAACAGCAGTGATCAGCAGCTTGTTTGTGCACTCGGCTTACAGTTCGGCCTAAAGGCGGTTTCTGCTCTTACTTGTCGCTCCAGGCCCCGGTCCATTCCACCTCGCCCCAGGGGTTTCTGATGCGCACCAATTTGGTGGGGGTTCCTCTGTAAACCACCTAGTGATCAACAACAGTGATCATGCTTGGTTATCCATTATTGTACTTGTAATTATGAGTAAGTTTTCAAAATTGCTCATCATTAAGTACAAGTACAATATTACATACAAAGAAAGTGTTCCTACACAGCTGAATTAAGTTAGTATGCAGTGTGGGGTTACTGTCTACCTGGAGGCTGTGCCCTAACTGCACTAACGAACACTGAAGGTATCCGACACCTCTCACTGAAGTCCTGACTGGGTTTAGCCTTTATTCTCTGAAAGCATGCAGACTCACCTCGTTGACTGCGGTCACAGAGTAGGCGTGGCCTTTGACCAGTTTCTTGAAGGTGACGGACTCCATGTCAAATTTGCTGGTAATCTGTGGAAGCCAGAGGAAAGCATTAATTTCAGGTTCTGTTTAGAGCATCAACAGCTTTGACTCTGGGTCTGGAAGGCCACAGCATTCAGTAGATTTGTTTAGATTGATATATATTTACGAATAAACAATTTACAAAGCCTGAGCTGATCTGAGTGACCTTTAAAATCTGTCTGAATGTCTACATATAGTATATCATCATAAATAAATTTTTCCATAATCATCTGATCATCTTCAACAACTAATCAACTTTGTTGACTAACTGTGACAGCTCTACTGTGGTCCTCCAGAGCCCATTCTGCTCACTCATGTTCTGACATTTATATAAAATCATGAAAATAAATATGAATATGAATGATGCTTACATCTATAGAGCAGCCCAGCAGAGATCCTCTCTCCACCGCTCTCTGGATGATGCTATAGAGATCAGCGGGAGCTTTCTTGAGCTCATACATCTCAGTCACCCCACCCGTGAAGTCCTCAAAGCCTTCTGACGTACTGCCACCTGAGAGAGACTCATAACAGCCGTTTAGCCTAAAAAGTGGACACACACACACACACACACACACACACACACACACACACACACACACACACACCTTGAAAAACAATGACCGTAAGCAGATAGCAGATAATAACACTAGAAGTATACCCAAGTATAGCTTGTCACTAAAGTGCATTTTGTGTGTGTGTGTGTGTGTGTGTGTGTGTGTTTGTGTGTGTGTAGCTACCAAGCACCAAACCGACAAAAGCATGACAGACAGAGAGTTAGTTGCGTTTGTATTTACAGCCAATTATTCAGTTTTCTAGAGGAAACCATTGTGGCAATGCACTTTGTACATGAATGAGAGAGCCGTTCATTCTGAGGACCCCACATCCTGTTTACAGGTCCAGGTGCTTCATGCCAAATATGAACATGTGCAGGTTGGAATGACCGTAAATGTAAAAGTAACCCAGTATTAATAATACTATTAGTGGGTTTTAAGTGTGAAAGAGGCTTTACAGTGCAGATTACTGCATCTGGAAACTGGAGTGTGTGCGAGTTTCCTGGGCTTTCCTCTTACTTGGCATAGGCCTTCTCCACCAGAGCACTCCAGAACTCCCCACCCTCCGCTGAGTGAACAAACAGCAGCTTCCCATCCTTCACAGGCAGCCTGTCATCGATCACTACTTCCACCCACTCTCCAAACTGCCAAAACTACACAGAGAGAGTGAGAGAGAGAGCGAGAGACATTAAACAAAGAAACAACCAGCAGGTGGCAGAGTGGTCACAAGTGACAGGTCATCAACTGTGTTCTGAGGGGACAGTGTTCGCCCCCTCCACCCTAAGCAGCTAACAAACAGCACATTAGCAGACTAGCATAGATTAGCTTAGGGTGAGAACAGACTGCCTTCCATTAGCACTGGGTGAATAAGCAGCTGACTGTGGCTGAAACACGATCATTCAGAACATGAAGATGCCAGTGTAATGTCTAAAATGTCTAAAAACACCCCTGTTACATTTAACCCCCTGCTATAAATACCAGTAACCATTACAAAACACCACAACCCATCTTAAGATAGTTGAGTTATTCATGCTCTGTCTGTAAAGGTACTAGGTTGGACAAGCTTTATAGAACTGCAGCACATGAGAAACTGTACCACCCAGTTTACATCGTCCAAATGATTGTGGACACCCCTTCTAACGAACGCATTTAGCTACATGACATTGCACCCACTGTGTGATACCACACAGATAGCTTGTCTGGTCTGTAGAGACGTATTTCCAATAGAATAGAACTCTTTGGAGCAGATAAACATGAACCTTTTGGCACCATGCTTTATATTAGGTGAAGGCCAGAGGGATATAAAGCCCCCCCAGCATTGAGCTGTGGAGCTGTGGAACTGTGTTCTCTGGAATGACGCTGATCCATAATGTACTTTTGGGTTGAGTTGGGGATGTGGTGGGGTGGTTATCATCCAAAACTCTGACCTTACTAATGCTTTTAATGCTGAATCCATCCAATCAAATCCATATAGCAATGCTCCAAAATCCAAGAAAAGGCCATCCCTGGACAGTTACTCCAACAAAAGCTTTTTTTATACCCATAATTTCAGAAAAAACAATGAATGCATTTGGTCCTATACTTTTGTCAATATAGTGTAACTGCATTTGGAGAGCTGTTCATTTCAAAAGATATTTCCCTTGCATTTAATTTAAAGGTTCAAACTCATTGACGTGTACACCATCTACCTGGGTTTTACTAGCTGAAAAGTTTAAGATTTTTAATGAAAAGACAGAGCTATATTTCATCCATGTAAAGGCAAATAATAATTGTCCCCCTAAATCTAAAAACTGACCAGTTGAAGTGCACTAGCCTGTGTACTTCAGATCACTGTCCTGCCGCATAGCCCAACTGCACTTGAGCTTTAGGTCACAAACTGATGGGTAGACATTCTGCTTCAGGATTTCTAGAGCAGATGCTGTGTTGTGTGTTTACTTTTTTATTATTATTAATAGAATTAGCTGGATGATCTGACACATTTAAGATAAAATAATGCAAAAATTGGGAAATACCTTTTCACAACACTTTATACAAACTGCACCAACAAACAATTAGGCTGAAGAGTTTTGCTAACATTCTCTACAATGATGAAAGAATGCATCTGAAACCGGCACTCAGGTGTGGAGAATTTCACAGACTGTGTTAAAGGAATTAATTTTTGCATGCTCTGGGACACTGATATGGTCTCACTGCAGGAAAGGAGAGGGAGGGAAGAAGAAAGAGAGACTAGTAGGCTGTGGTGCTCTCTCACTGGATCGCTGGACTACTAACAGAAACACACAATCGTGTACAGCTGCAGGGATCCGTCTCAGTAGAACATCTCTCCAGGGTCAAACTCGTCAGCTACATCAAGTAAATTCTTCCCAAACTGACTCCCCACTGTTTTATTGTAACCATTCCTGCCATGAAAGCTTTCCTGCACGGTGTTAAACAGCTGAATAGTGCCAAGGAAACTATTTCACCATCTACATCATGTTTAAAACTCAGAAGACTTTTCTAGGTTCACTTGTTGTTTGGGAGATTGACCTAATAAAGAGGACCTGATAACATTTGTGTTGTGAATGACGTTGTGAGGTATGCAGAACTGTTGAAAGCTTGGTATGCTAGATGCTAGATAACGCTAGTTCAACACTGTACCGTAGACGGACGGCACCAAACTGGATGCTCCAGAAATTCCATAAAAAATGGTAAATTCTGCCCTTGCCAGCAACAAGAGCAGCGTACCGCAACATTCCTGTTAGGATTTACACAACTTGTGCAGTCACCCACATCGAGGAAGAAAACAGTTGTAATGATATGCTTCTTGCTAAAGTGAAGTCATGTCAGATTACGTACATCAAAATCTGAATATTGACGGAAAAAAAAATCATTAGATGTTCTGATTAGCATTAGCAAGCATCACCTGGATTTCTGCTTTGGTTACTGATAAAATGTGGTCCGACTCTTCAGATTCACAATTACAGATGAACACAATCTGAACTAAAAGCACACACAGCTGTACCGTTCCAGTATGTTATGTAAAGTATGAGTCAAGTATGAGTTCCAGTATGAGTAAACATCCACACTGCAGGCTAGAAAAAGTAAGTGAACCTCTGTGTTAATCACTCCCTCCAAGAGCCAACTGGCCAAAGGTGTTTTAATAGTAGAGATGAGATTCGAAGTGTGTGTTTTAATGGTGCAAGACAAATGTTCGAACCATGTTGTGACGTGTGACATGTTCTAGAGTCACAAGCTGTACAAGGCTATAAATGGTTACATTACTAAAGAGCAGAGTGCATATCAATCCAGGGTTGGATGGATAGTCTACAAACTCCCTAGGAGTGGGTGTCCTGTTAAGATCACTCCAAGAGCACAGGAAGAAATCCTTAAAATCCTTAAAAAGGAACCCAGCAGTATTAGCTAAAGACCTCCTCAAGACTCTATAAACTGCCACTGCTGTCCAGAAAGGCATGTGTCGTAATTTGACTTGCTTTTTTGTATACTACATTTCATGTCATGTGCTTATCAATTGCCACGGTCACACAAAAACCATGTATCTTTATTTTTGCAGTTTTTGGTGCAGTTTGAATCTGGCAGATGTTTGTCACGTTGTATCAGAATGATGAACGAACCAATAGACATCAACTCGCCAATTTGGAGATACAACATTTGACAGACAGCTACTTTATGAGCTTTTTCCATAAGACCTCAGGGTGAAGTGTGAAGAGCTCAACCTAACGCAGCAGCAGGCTAACAGTGCTAACAGAGGGGATGTATTATATCTCACTAAGCTGAGGCTTAGTTTGCTGAGCTCAGGCTGGGCTGAGTGAGTAATGGTACTGTAAGTGTTGTGGGAGGCAGAGTGGATTAGGAAAACTTTACTTCTTTCAGGGATCTTCTTCCCTGTGGTACTGCTCAGGCTACTAGATGCACCAAGAGAGAAGCAAACAGATTAGGAACAGACTAAGGCCTCTCTTTCGCTCTCACAAAACACACGTCCCTGCTTCTAATTACATCTAGATGAGTCAGCCAGGAGCTTCCCAGAGCTATAAGAACACACACACACACACACACACACACACACACACACACACACACACACACACACACACACACACACATACGTTTCTAATTACATCAAACTCATCAATTAGGAACTGCCACAAGAACACATGCTCATGTCCACACACACAGAGAGAGAGAGAGCGCGAAGGGAGAACACAATATGGAAAGAGCTTGTCAGAAAAGATCACGCACTGAATCAAGCACACACACACACACACACACACACACACACACACACACACACACACACACACACACACACACACACACACACACACACACACTTAACAGCATAATTCGTGCTAGCGTTTATGTCAGCTTACGTATCTACTGCTGTAAACTTCCTGAGGAAAAGGCTACATTAGAACCTCATGGGGGAATGAATGCATTTCTGAACCCTGTCAGAATACCTTACAGGATCCTCCTCTCTGCTTATTACTTTTTGTATGTGTGGACACACACACACACACACACACACACACACACACACACACACACACACACACACACACACACACACACACTACTGTGCAGAAGTTAGAATAAAAAGCTGCTTATCTGGGCAGTAAGAGGTCATTTACATAGTAAAACAGTAATATAATAATACATATAATTAACCTGCATACAAAAGTAATGCTTTTACATCACTGTGTTCAATAAAACATAAAAGTCTTGTTTTTTTTCATAGTCATCCTCCAAAACCTGGTTTGGTAAATCATCGCTCAATAGTGTTTAACCAGGTGAGCTGGTGATAGAATTAAATCCACTCAACTATTTTCTTCAAAATGAGAAACTCTTGTTCCTACTGTATGTTTATGTTAACTTGAATCTGTTCTAATGAGATCTGGACGTTTTTACAGACAAAAGCACTTTTAGACAAGATGGGCACATTACCTACACCTGAGGCCATAACTGGATGCTAATACTAGAGGATTGACAAATGCAAATACGAGAACTGATGCATCTGCATAAGTATCATTTCACACGTGTGTGTGTTTCACTTCATCTTTCCTCCTTTTTTCTCTCTCTTTCTTTATCTGATAGACAGGTTTAAATGTTTCAGACTGTCCATCACACTCCCTCTTATCAAGTGTAAACTTTCTACCTTTAGTTTCTTCATAATTTCACAACTGCTCTGTGAACATTGCAAAAGAATTCTAGAAACTGGTTTCATCATGACATTTGTCAACGAAGAAAACACAACTGCCACATACATACATACATACATACATACATACATACATACATACATACATACATACATGTTCATGATTATCTGCTCCACAGATAAATCTTATTCTGATGGCAATACTTATTTACAGGGACTAGACATGCTATATATAATCAATACGTACTGTAAATTGATCAATTATACAAAGAAAATAATATTAGGAATATATATATATACTGTATATAAAACTGTATAAGCATAACACTTTCACACATTAGGGATTGGCTATATGGCATAATAATCAATTTAATAATGAAAAATATTCCATGGTAATTCTATTAAGTAATGGACAAAAAAGTATTTATCAAATATTAAAGTAATACTAAAATAATAGTAATAAGTGTTCTTTTTATTATTATTACTTAAATTTTAATATTTGAATTTTTTGTTCAATTGCAGTTTATTATAACCCTGTCAAATTTCATAATACACAATATGCCATTATAACATCATCAGACCTCTAAGAAGTTGCAATAGAAAAATATTAGTGCACCCTGTTGACAATCAAAAGCACACTACAAAATTATACATAGTAATATAGTATAAATATCATTAAATATTTCACATTGCACAAAATCAAATTAACCATAATTAATGACACCGATAATTACAATATACTCAGGCAACACAGAGTAACACTGCATAAAGTTCATAACATTGCAGTCTTACAAACAAGGTCATACAGCATTATATTTCTTGAGTGTCATAACGTTCATGTCTGTGGGAGCATTACTATGCTTTTGAATTCCAAAAGTACACAAACTGCCATTGTGTAACCAGCTTTCCAGCATCTCCATAACACACCACCCTCTTTCTCGCACTCTGAAAGCATATGTAGGAGTGTGCAACCGACCCTCCAGTAGATTGTATTTGCATTAGTGCAGAGTAAAGCCCCGGAGTCAAACACAAAGAGACAAAAGCACAGTATAGACAGGGGAGGGACGGCTGACAGATCTATAGATAGACAGAGCTTTAACACACGCACACACCCTTATCCTCACACAAACTAGTGAGGGTTCAACCCAGCACCTCAATCTGGCAAGTGCACTGAAGGGGTTAAGAGAGACGCTGAAGGCAGAAGGCAAGTGTGAAATCTGCTGCATGTGTGATAATGCAACTTCTCTACATCAATATTACTGTCGTTTAACAACCTGAGATGCAGCATGGCACGGAAAAGACACCTCAGTCTAAAGAGAGGCCAGGAAAGGGATCACAGGAGCAACAGAGGGGACGCTTCACAACAATAGGTGGAATAAACTGTAACCTGCTAGACTGTCTGCGCAGAATAAATGAGAGAAAGGTAAAGGTTAGCTTTGTGATTTTTTTTTTCTTGTACCGAAAACACACCTAGTATAAATATAACGTTTTCGGAGAGTGTAGAGGGCCCATTAGAAGTGTTTCCTGCAGTAGAATAAGGCGAAAAGGTACTAATATTTGGAAATATCACATAAGAGATGAAATGCAGTGAAACTAAACTGCAAAACAAACTTTATAAAGTAATTATTTAGATCCATTTATTCAGGCACAGTAAAAAATATTAACTATATATGATACCATTAACTATAGATACATAGATCTCCTTTAGTATAATGAGGCATGCATTAACTATTAACTATAAGTTATAAAATATTTACTATAAATAAATAATGCCACAGTCTACAGATAAATATCGCACTTGGTACAATAGGTTAAAAAAAAAAAAATTAAATTATCCTAATTATACAAATTATCACTGTAGATTTTACTTACAATAAGTGTGATATACCGTTGCTTTCCATATGTCTTGATGTGGCTTTTTTATGTAGTATTGTAAAACTGCTGTGTAGCACATTATAAAATTAATAAATAATGGTTTTGAATATTTGGATGTGGATGTTTTGATTACATTTAATTTTACAATACTCTGGTAGTAATTCTGCAAAAATAAGTATAAAGCAGGGTATCCTCAGAAACAGAGAGTAAATAGAGAGTAATGTTCAGCCTGTAGTGAGCAGGTCTATCTGTTTGTAGGATAAACACAAAGACTGGAAGTAAAAGGTTTTCACGGTTGATTTAAGTGCCCAAGTCACTAAAGGGTGCTTTGCAATGAAATAAAGACAGGCTGCAACGTGGAAGGAAACAGATTATTATGGGATGCTGATGACGATAAAGATTAAACAGGAGTTCATGACATGATAAGTAGGATCTTATAGAGGCTAATGCAATAGGAGGATCTATCGTGATCCATGTGGATCTATAACCAGTCATATTTCTCAGGCTTTGCTTGACTAATTCATAAATGTGTCAATATAATAAACGTTTTGCCTTGGAACATTTGATAGCACTCTCTGGTCCTCAGGTACAAGTGACTACCTGGGCACTATATCTACACATTTTATAGGTGAATATCCACCACACCTGGCAACAGCACCCACACAAACAAAACAAAGAAAAATCACTGTGTGTTCAGAGCAGGCATAAAAGTCTAGTGCAGTATTCAGAGTGTGTGTGTGGTGTGTGTGTGTGTGTATACCTGAAAATGAAAGATGCCGGCATAGCCACTGCTAAAGCTCTGCCCATGTGGGACCACGCGGTGCAGCAAGTTATCATTCAGAGTGAGAGATGCAATAGCAGCCAGCAGCCAACAGTCACCTGCAAAAACACAAACAGCCGAGATCTCATACCATTCCAACATGAAGCAGAATCATATCTGTGTTACTTACAGTTAGACAGATACATCTTTTGGTCCAGGCAAAACACAAGACAGGGTGCATAGACGATAAGTACAAAGACAATTAATACAATAAATACACTAATATGTGCATGTACATATGTATGAAGGCCTGGTGAATAAGGTGTAAACATAGTTAATGCAGTAACAGTCAAATAAAGTAAATATGTAGAGCAGCGAAGTGCTGTGCTTGTAAATGAGGAGTAAAACAGGGAGTTTAGGAGTGTATGCTGAGGTTGATCAATCTGGTGTTGTAAACAGCATCTCGTAAGTAGACAGTAATGAGTACAGCAGGTAGAGAGAATAATACACAGCTTATGTACAGGAAGGAAGGTCCAGTTACAGTGCAAAGTGCATATAGTCTATGAGCTAGTGGAGCTCAGCGTGCACATGAGTGAACTGAAAGGACCAGAGTGACCAGTAGCAGTGTGTGTGTGTGTGTGTATATGTGTGTATTCAGGTTGTGGTTGGGACTATATCTACCTGGATTAGCATTAAATATATAATAATTCAACAGTAAAATGCAGTGTTTTTTTTTGTACTTCCGTAAATCTGCTGATTCAGTCATCACTGTGCTTATCTACATCATATGTAGAGTAAGCAAGAGGAAAGACTCAGCTACACACCCCTGATTAAAAGGCTTTTAGGCAGTGTTAAAGAAGAATCATTTCCATAAAGAATCATGTTTGTAAGAGATCTGTGTGTGTGTAAGTGTAAAGAACCTTTTAAACCAGTAAAGGATCTTTACATCATATGAGGTTCTTTAGACCTTCAAAAAGGTTCTTCACACTTACACACATCTATTACCCCTGTATACTTCTATAAGAAACAGTGCAGTGAAGTAATCTACAGTTTAAGTGAAATACATCTTGAAGTTGTTAAGATGTTTAAATATACATCAAGTAAAATGATAAAACTAATAAAAACCTTTGAAAATGACAATAAATAACATAAAATATAAATATAATGTCATATAGCTATAGTACATTTATTAAATTACAATTTAATGTGAAGAAATATACAAGCTTGTAATACCAGTAACACGTGCACTGTATTATGTATATAATTATTGCATAATGTTTTGTCAATATCGCACACCCCCATCAGTAGTGATGGATTTTTAAAAACTACCATCCAAACACTCTCCTATATTCAGTAAAGTGATTTTATTTAAATGTGCTGCACTTTATCCAGTTAAACCAGACTATTTACACTGTTAGTAATGAAACATACAGCTGATCAGTGTTATTTAAGCTTTGATAATTTCCTCGATATGCTTTAAAAAAAAAAAAAAAGCATATTGTGCATTACAATAAATTCTCTTATCACAATACCATAAAATATTGTAATATTGCCCAAGTCTATTTTGAAGCACCTTTATCTTTAAGAGTGTATTTAACCGCTGGTTCTCCAGGTCAGGCCAGGTGAAGAAAGGACCACTTGAACGTACAAACACTGTTTTATGTAGTTGTATCTTAAGTTTGACTGCACAAGCATTTTGTTGGGTTATTTATTTAGTGCCCTGCTGAGAAGGTGGGACTGAGTATCATTTCTTCAGAATAATGTTTTTCTGGCCTGCAGCACTGCTTTCAAACAGATCCACCCTTTACTTCTCCACATTACATCGCATGACCCTAATGTTTGGGTAATGCAGATAAGCGGAATGAAATCTCGCTGCCAACATCAACAACTCAAGTTTACATTAACCATTACAAGCACCAATCAGCCAGAAAATTAGCACCACCTGCTTAATATTAAATAGGTCCCCCTTGTGTCTGCACTACAGATCTGACCATTCAAATTTAAATTCTTATCTATACTGTGTGTATATAGTGTAAATTATTTATTTATCTAAATTTTTGTAACTGAGTGTCCTGCTATCCCTTTCTGCTGTTACACTGTGAATTTCCCCACTGCGGGACTAATAAAGGACTATCTTATCTTATCTTATCTTATCTTATTCAAGGCATGGTCTCCACAAGACCTCTGAAGGCATCCTGTGGTATCTGGCACCAAGATGGGATGCAAATCATGGAGGTGGGACCTCCATGGATCGCATCAATGAGCCTTAGGTGCCAATTAATCTGTTGCCAGTTCACCCGTTGTTCTTTCTTGAAGCCCTTTTGGTAGGCACTGAACAGTACATACCAGATAAACCCCACAAGACCTGCCTGATGGTGTAGAGATGTTCAGTCAGTCATCGAGCCACAGTTTGGCTCTTGTCAAAGTAGCTCAGATTCTTACACTAGCCCATTTCTCCATTTCTTTTAACACCAACATCACCTTCATGGACTGACTGTTCATTTGCTGGCTTATAGATCCACCCTTTGACAGATACTGCTGTAGATGAGGGAAAATCAATGTCTTTTACTTGGCTTGTCAGTGGTACTAATGTAATGGCTGGTTCGTCTATGTAATCAGAGTCAGATCAACAATCTCATAAATCTACCCTTTAACAAAGTAAGCTGCACTTTACATTTATGACTCAGGAAAAATGATATAAATTTTGTTAGGCAGAAGAATTGTGCTTCTTCTCCAATAAATTACCATGTCTTGTAGACGTGAGGTTCTGTTAGTGTTGACAGTATGATGACCTCATACATACATCAATGGACACTAATAAGATACTATTACTAACTAGCCAGTGTGGAGGTGTGCAAATGTGCTGTCCAGTGATCCCTTTTAGTCTAATTAATCTGTCTTCTTAGCCTCCCCCTCTTGACTCAGAGTTAACATACCAAGACAGTTTACATACCAAAAGATCCTTCAAACAGAATCCAAGTCTAGATCTAACTCTAAAAGGAAAGCACACTTCCATATAAAGAAGTATCCCCCCCCCCTAAAAAAAAAAAAAAAAAAAAAGCTCTGGACATCCTGAGGGAGTAATAGAAGAACACTATAAGTACAAGAATGCGTCAAAATACTGGACAATCTTAATGCAAAAGCATTGTAAAGCTGGTTACAACTGCTGCTATCCCATGATGCCATCAACACCAGATGGCAGAGACACACAAAGCCAGTCAAGCCAAGTTGCCACTAATGCAAAGTCTGTGGACAGCTCAACACGATTGGAGGAGAACACTAATATCTCGCATTGCAGAATTTAGGACCACAATGAGACTGCAATTTTATCCAGGTTTACTACAGCTAGATTTACGCTTAGCAAGCAAACATGTGGAACGAACCACCGGTAACTCAAGCTGTGGTTGGTTTTACCACAAAGACGCCAACATTGGTCAACGCTGTACAGGTTGAGGCAGGTTTTCAGGTGCAGAAGAATTAAGTAAGTCTGGTCGCTTGAGCTGGAAAGCTACTGTGGATGGTGTGTGAACTGTAGTGTGTATCTACACACACTGCTGCTCCATGGGAACAGAGCGTTCATTATAAATGAGACAGTGTGTTCAGGGTAAATCACAGCACAGCTTTACAAAAGCCAAGGAGCCATGTTTACACATTCAAACTCTCTTCAAACTTCAAGCAAAGGTTCTTACAGGGACAGTTTGATGTAAAATCATTGACACATAATAACTTGACCTAAAGTCTACTTGATCTACTTAAGTTTGCAGGTCTACCAGTGGGCTGAAGCCTGGTGTGGTCCACCAGTGGACTGGGGCTTTAACTGGGTGCTCTGGAGGGGATTTATTCAATCGGGAGTGTTTAAGTTTGGACATACAAGGTTAAGCTGGTGTACCACGTCCTCCAGAGCCCCTAACCCTAGACATATTTTCTGGATGAGTGTGGAAAAGGGATGGAGTAGAGCTGTTAGGGTTGTGGTGTGGAGGTATTTGTAAAAAGCAAGGGGGGGGGGGCTATGAGGCTAATATACTATAAACCACACCTCTAAATCATAACTACCTTAATCCATGCTGAGTTAGCGGGGGCTACTATTACTACTACAGTGGGTCAGCATGGTTCTTCCTAGGGATGCACCGTCCCATCTTTTTCTGTTCCGATACAGATACCGATACATGAACATGATCCGATACCACTGTAGAATTGATAAACCATATACGTGACCATGTGGAAGAGACTTAAGGAATCAGGATTGACGTAACCATTACTTAACTAACTTTATAAAACAAGTTATAATAAATGAACACAGATGTTAATGAACTGTGCTGGACCTGCACAGTGCTGTCTGGTTCAGGACTTTTATTCTGAAATTCCAAATCTGTGAGACTAAAGAGGAGCTAGAAGCTCCTCCCTTCTCAGTTCTCCTTATATAGATGACAAGCTGGATTACTGATACTGATAACTGATGACGGGTCGAGGGGGGTTAGATAGGGTGAGTCTTGTTGTTTGCTATGATCTGTGTATGATGCCTGTAGGTTAATCTGATCCTGGGTTATGAAGCCTAGAATATCAACAGTGCAAGAATCGGGTTCTGTAAATGGATCGGTCCTTTGGATCAGACTAATTATCCAATACCCGATCCAGCTCATTTTATTAGCATCGGGGCCGATATCCGATCCTAGTATAGGAGACTTCTAAAAGGCAGCTGGACAAACTCACCCAAAGCTCCCTGACAGATGTCTGTGCGAGTGGCTCCATCCACAATGAACTGGGGACGTGGGCAGATCTCCTGTAAATACACACACACACACACACACACACACACACACACACACACACACACACTGTATGACTGTATATGTTACAATAAGGTCAATTTTCCTGTAATTTAGGCAAAGGATTTGCATATCCAAGATCAGAGGTCGACTGATATGGGTTTTTCTAGAACTGATGCCGATGTTTAGAGGTCAGGGTCAGCCGATGGCAGATATGTGCTGCTAAATTGTTTCGGTCTATATCTAAAAGTTTTCCACCTTATTTTACATGACAAAGTGCCACACTAATAATAACAACAAGTGGATGCACAACATTTCCAAACATCATTTATTGAACACTGAATTGAACCAACCAATTAAACTGAAAAATAATTAAATAATATATATATGTATATGCTGATTATTATGAAATTAGACATGCTCAGTTTTTCAGAATCAGTTTGAATGTCAGTCAAATATAAGCATATTTTCTGTAAACATTACAGAATAATATAAAAATGTGCTTTAATTTCTTCCTCACTCTACCCATCTTTTTATTAATAACACAGGGCTGCCCGGGGATGTGCCTGGCTTTAAATCAGCGCTCCTAAACACGGATATCGGTCAGCGCTGATATATTTAAAAAATGGCAAGTATTGGCCTGATATATCGGTCAACCTCTATCCAAGATCACACGGTAAAACAGACAGACAAGACAATTAGGTATAGAGGTCCACTCAAAGCTTTAAAAACCGGTGACAGAACTTTGTATTTAAGAACTCAGTGCAGTTCTTTCAGAATGGGGTGATTTATTGCTTTCTCAGGAGGCCTAGTTTTAAAAAAGCATTGCAGTACTCAATTCTACTTCTAACAAATGCATGAGCAAGTTTCAGTGAATCACTGTGGGATAGAATAGGCCTTCACTCACGACTTCAGTGGCTGCATTTACATAAACGATAAAAATAGACCTCAAAACCTAAAACTACACCCAGTTTCTGTACTATCCTCACGAAGCTAAGGGGTTTTGTGTCTCGTAAAGCAACTTCCTCTCCATTTTAGCACAAAGACTCAGCTCAGCCTTTCTCCATAAAACTGCTACAGTATCCACAATCATGGCTCATAGATCTCTCACCAGCATCTGGCCCACTTTCTACCATATTCCTCTTTGTGCTTCTGCAGCATCGCTGATCTCAGCCTGCAGGCAGGGAGTAAACCTGCTAAATCAGTAATGAGGCCTGTCCCTATCCGTTTAATTCCACACAAATCACTACAGGGATAGAGCCGTAGCCCAGCATGCCCCCACCACACACTGCCTTCTCTTTTCCCACACTCGCCCATAGCAACAACATTCGTCTGCAGGCTCGCGTGGAGGCACGATGACACAAAGTCCCCAGAGACTGTAGCTATCAGGCACTGGAGCAGTGATGTGCTATGAAAAGTGATGTGCTTTTTTTGGAGGGTGCACGATTGTAAATAAAAGAAATTCACAATTGGCAGTCAGCCAATCTGTTCTTGTTTTGGCTGATCTGAACATTTGTTGTTGTTTCTTTTTGTTAAAAATAGTTTTGGGTAAAGAACAATATTGTGAGCTGCGTTCAAAAAGGAAATGCTGGTGTAAAGAAAATCAACCTCAAAAATTTCTTATGGACGTTTTAGTTTACATTTTCAAAACCACGGTGGTTGGGAGCCTTACCACAGAAATATGACACCACCAGCATCAACACTAAGGAAGTACACATGCAACTATTTGTTTAGTTTGTTCGGACGTATACTTCATACAGGTCAATAATATAAAAAATGTAAATAAAAAAAATTATATGTGTTACAATAGGAGGTCAAATGCAGCCTACCTCTGCTGGAGCCCAGGCTTAGGAACGCGGCTTATGTGAAGAACAACCTCCAGATACACATTTTGCAAAAATGGAGGTTTATGCATGACAGCAACAATGGTCTAGGTTTTGTATTAGTCTAACTTATGGACAAGCTTTTACTTATAGCAGAAAAGGGTTCTAGATAGTATCAAAAAGGTCCTTTAAAAAGAAACAGATACAAAAATGTCTATGTTAAAGAAACATCTAATGTTGCTACCAGTTCCCCATTCAACTGTTCTAGAGCAAATTTAAAGACTTTTGATTAAAAAATAAATTAATTAAATAAATAAACAAATAAAAACCTGGCATCTCCAGAATGGTAGCTTTTCAGGAGAAGCAAAAAAACCTTCTTAACTTTCAGTGGAAGTGAATGTAAAAAAAAATAATAATAACTCTGAGTAATTTTTGAGCATTTCTATTGGCCCATTTATCATGAACATTTGACACAACAGCTGCGTTCCAAAGCCTAGGCTGCAGCTGGGCTAGGGCAGGTCTTCAGCAGGACTGTCCTATGACAACTCCTTCATAGTAACCTAAAGTGAACTCTATTTTTAAACGCGTTGTTGTCTTAACAGTTAAAGGCACTACAACAGGTTCTTTGAGCGATGCCATGGAAGGACACATTTTGTAGAGAAGATGCTAGGGTGAAAAACATTAATAAAGAATAATAAAGAACCTTTATATTGACTCATTTCGACCTGCTCAGAGGTCCTTCATACATACATCTCATTTACATTAATGGTTCCTTAAGAAACCAAAATGGTTCTTCGATGGCATCACGCAAAGAACCCTTTGTTGCACCTTTATTGTTAAGAGTGTACGGCACAATATGGTATCCATACCCATCGACCAACTGGACTAGCAGGCTGCCAGTGTTGCTGCTGCACCATCAGTTGCTCTGTATCTCCCTCTTGCTTGTTTAGTGAGGAACAGCTAGCTAAATATCTAACATAACTTAAATATAGAACTTAGCCTGTCCAGCTTTACAATGTGACCCAAGAAAACTGTTCTGACCAGTCTGTTGTGGACCAGTCCAGTACAACCACATCAGATCACAATGGTGACCTCCTCATCAAGGGAATTAGCAATTTTTCTGCGTTAATATTATTTTTATTTTTGTAATAAACAAAGCTTTACCGTGTGGTTTATACGTCAGATTAGAATAGTACTGGCACTATTTTAAAGGTCGCAAAAGGGTCAGGGTTCCCTATAACGGTATGCTGTGAAGAGCAGAGCGGGTGCTGGCCAGAGTCTGGGGATTGGAAAAATGACTGGTCATGGAAAACCAGGCCAAAGCATTGGGTTAAAGAGCAGCAGTTAAATAGAGTAAAAGCACAGACTGCTGTAGCTTGCAGGGTTTAGGGGTGTGTAAAACTGGAATCAAAGCAGAGAGGACAAAAACACAGGACAGAAACATGAAGGCAGGGGAGGGAGGCAGGGAGGGAGAGAAAAGGAAACACACTGTCGAGCTGTCAGGTCTGGATGTGATAAAGCAGTGTTTTGGGTAGATTATGAAACTGTAAAGTAATGAAGAGTCAGCAAAAGCCAGAAGCCCATATAATTAAGCTTAGTGAGGAAGTGGACTTCTCGTAGCTTGCCAATTTATTATAAATGTGGTTAACATCAAGACATGTTTGCTGTCCAAAGTTTGCTTATTTAGTTTTGCAGAGCAGATATGAGGCTGAAGACAGGGCTAGGTCAGGCCCTCCTAGCAAATTCAGCCCAAAAGCTCTTGCTACAGTTGATGTAAAAAGTATAACATCTACCATCAAAGAGACCAAACATCACTTGATGAAAGACATTTCTTCAGTTGTAGGAGTTTAGTTATTGCTCATATGAAGATTAAACCTGTTTTCATACGTAGGTTTTCATGGGGTGTCCTAACTCTATATCAAACAAGTCTTAACTGATCAGAGACATTTCGCGTAAAAGGAAAACTGTATGAAGGTAATTTTCACCAAATTATTTCTTTAAGAGGGCATGTATAGTATGTTTAAAAACAGTGACGTGTGAGACATTCCCTACTTCCTCACCGGTGGCCTCATCCAGCGTACACCTTGTGTCTTGGAGGAGCGTGGCCCCAGCTCATTAAAACCCAGGGAGGAGGTACTGGCTGGGAAGTAACTGTCCTCGAACAGGGTCCTGCTCTGCAGGCACTGCGCCCTCAGCATCTCGTAGTCCTGCCCCAGAAACTTGACGGCCTTGTGGTTCTGCCCCAAGCCATCGTCCCGGTCCCACTGACTGCGCAGCTTGGCCGCCATCCCGGTAGCGTAAATGGGCTCCATGTTTCCCCACTGCGTCGATCTGGCCGGCAACAAAGAGTTAACAGCTCACAACAACGGGGAGGGGCACTGCTAAGCCAATAAGAATGCAGGAGGTGCAGTGGCTAATTAGGGTGAGTAAATCCTCCAACACTGAATGATGAAGAGTGACGGTCAAGGTTGACACATGGGGCAGAAAGTGGATTCTGGTCCCAAAGACCCTACAAAGAAGAAAAGAAGTAGGTGTTAAAGCGATGTTTACACTGGACTGTTATACTGATTATTATGAAATTAGACATGCTCAGTTCTTCAGAATCAGTTTGAATGTCAGTCAAATAAGCATCTGTCTGAGGCGATATCTGCTGATACAGATCAGATTGCAATATCACTGTTCATCCCCATTGCAGAACAGCAGATCAATGGGTGTGTCCACCAGACCAACTTCTCATTGACGATTCTCAGAAAGTACTTTTATTGTTTTATTGAGTCATCATGACAAACCTAGAGTAATAGACGTTTTACCCCACATTCAAAAGATTGAGCCATCACATTCTAATGACTGTGCAAAGGGAGGAAAGCATGAAGGCCCATCCACATAATATAAAATGCAAGTGACTGTCCAACAATAATCATTTCACAGCATGTGTCCAAATATTTTTAGACACCCCTTCTAACAACTGCATTCACCTATTTTAAGTTGCACCCACTGCTGACACAGATGTGCAAGTGCACATACAGACAGCTTGTTTAGTCCCTGTAGAAAAGTACAACCAACAGAGTAGGACTCTCTGAAGCAGATAAATATGAACCTATTGGCACCATGATGCCTAATGCCAGGCATGGGCCAAAGGGGGTATAAAGCCCCCCAGCATTGAGCTGTGGAGCAGTGAAACTGTGCTCTCTGGAATGATGGTTGGTGCTCCATCCAATACTTTTGGGATGAGTTGGGGCGTTGGGGATGAGGTCCCAAGTGTCCCAATACTTTTATACTCCATATAGTGTATGTCAGTTACAGTGTAGCTTTTCCAAACCTGGGTGGAGGCTGAAAATCCAGTTCTGCTACGTCTGTAACTGACTATGAAATCGAGAGGATTTCTCCCTTTTGAATGTTAATACCACCATTAGTCTAAATCAGAAAAGCCTCTGAATGGCTCCTGTCTACCCTGCCGTGTCTCACTAAGCACAGTCCGGCACACCTGATGTGCATTTTTCAAATATATGCTAAAGGCGGGAGACACGCTTATACTTGTAGGCTTTTTACTGCACTTCTACTGCAGACCTTGCTTATGGAATTCCCAGTTTGTCCAGTAACTCAGTAACTCCATGCTCCATGCACTGAACTCCATGCACTGAACAGAAAGGTCTCTTCCAGCCAAGGCTGGCAATCACTTCATTCCTAGATGTAACCCCGCCTCCTTACTCCTTTAGCAGAATAAGGTCTGATATCCAGGTTTTCTTGAGTCTCCCTTTCAAACGAACTCAAACAGCATTACCGTTATACCGGCCAAACCTAAACACCCCTAAAGAAAAAGCTTTACACATGCATTTCTGAACAAGCTGAGAGGCGTAGAATAAGATTACAGGATTCACAGCGTTACACAGTTCTTACAAGCGTTGCCCTGCTCGTTTTAGCAAAGTCACATAGTGCAGTTGGCAGTGTGCCAAGGTTAGGGTGGCAGCACTATTCTTCTCATTACTGAAGCTGTTACTTTAAGGTAAAAGTGCTATGTAGCGTTGCTTTAAATCAAAGTGAACGTCTGTACAGACAGCCAAGTTCGTATTTGCCTCAGAGCTAATAACGTGACATTTGCATACATCCTTTGCATAGGCCCTTTCTTATCTATATGCAAATCACATTATAATGTTTGTGCTATTCAGTTACACTGTGCAAGAAGAAGAACTGCTGTTTCCCAAAACAGGCCCCTGAAGTCACAGGTCTTTCTATAACTATCCACAGCTGCTTTTGAAGAAATGCTTGGCAAGTGGAAATGGTGCACATTGGGATCAGAGATAATGCTCGTAATATGGCTAAGGCTATGGAGGAAAACGGGATTGCTAGCTTGGGCTGTATGGCACATACTTTACAGCTAGCCGTTAACGAAGGCTTCCTAGGCCAAAGAAGCATATCGGACTGCGTGTTCCATTGGGAGAAAGCTAGCCGGTCATTTTAGGCACGCCCATCTTGCTAGCTCCCGTCTCAAAGACGTGCAGAAACAACTGGGCATGAAAACGAATGTGTTACAACGAGATATTTCCACGAGGTGGAACAGCATGTTTTATATGACGAGGAGCTTGTTGGAACAGTAGTAGAGCGCTAGCTGCATATGCGGCAGATACCGGTAAGCGTATCTCTAAATCAGTGGATAATGAGAAACGTAACAGGATCGCATGTGAGAAAGCAGAAATGATCTCTGAGTTTCCTCCTTTTAATTTGAGATGTTTTCATTGAAATTTATTTTCTTTTTATTAATGTTTATGTTTCCATTTTCATATGGGACAGTTCAGCTATAGACACCTGGTTTTATTTAGGCCACAACTGTAGACTGTTTTTATAACTATAGTTTAAAGGAAAAAAGTTTTCTTTTGGTACAACTTATATGTGGAATATTTTATTGTATGTATGTATTGTATGTATTATAATATCATTTCGAGATGAGTAATGTGTGATTTTGTTGGGGTTTGTCATCAAGCAAAATATCTCTTGTTGCTGACTGTATTGTTATATATGCAGTTATATTATTTCTTGGAGCTTCCCATAAGCTGCCATACATGTAAGTGGTCATACATGTAATTTTCTTGTTGTTGCCAGTACCAATTTAAGGCAAAACAAAAAATCAACAAGAAAAAACATTACTTTACAACAATCGTCAGCTCTGATGTTTATTGCTATGTAAAGTAAACTACTGAAAACGTTTTTTAAAAGCCGTTTATATGGATTATAATATAATATATAATTATATTATGTATAATATATAATTATATCATATAATTATATATCATTATAATTATAATATAACTTTTTTAAATACTAAAAGGTTAAGTTATCGGTTTTTAATGTTGGTTTTGACCACAACAATGTGCTAATAATCGGTTATCATATCGGCCCAAGAAAAAATTCAATATCGGTGCATCCCTAATTGCCACTATTGTGCCGGGTTGTCTATGACTGTAAAACGAGTAGCAATGTAACAACATACTGTAAACACAGAGCACACCTAGGAAGAAACAGAAAAATAAGGGTGGAGTATAAGGGTGGAGCTGAAGGACTTGCTGCAGTAACACAGAAACAATGGCCAGTTGGGCAAACTTTCAAACACATGCCCTTGATTCTGCAAAGTCCCTCCCTCTCTATGCCACGGTTTCAACTACCCACATCACCTTTCTCCTTCTAACAGGCTCTGCCATTTGGGTCCATTTCTATTAGGCCATCTGCTCTGGTCAATTGACTTTGCTTCCCCCTCTTTACACACACACACACACACACTCATAAAACACATCCATTAGATCTTTCAGGACATGTTCAGACAACAAACCTTTGTAGCGTCTCAGACTGCAGTCAGTGTCCACACAATTACTGCAGCCGTGAGTCACTCTGAAACACATCAGAGCTGTCCAGCTTGAGTGTGTAACAAGGCCTGCTGGAGTGACTGCACTGTTTGATTCTGCAGTGCGGGTGGTTCTACTACAATTACAGGACAATCCAACCTAATCTGTCCCAGCGGTAGCCTACTGTGGGGTCCTCACTTATTTTAGGACTGCAGGACATTTCCAGGACATTTTACACACATGGTTACTGGATATACTAGTATTCAACCCCTATCTCTATTTGCTATTTCTTGGGAGACGTACAGGCTAGTGTAATTTTGCTAGAGAGTCAAATAACAGCCTATAGAAAGGGAGTAGATTCAGATAGAAAGTCATGAACAGGAACATGGACAGCAGTTTTCCCAGTTTCCCAGCAGTTTTCATACGTGAAGGCAGATTTTCCAGGATGTACGGATCTCCATAACCATTATGCAAGAACAATGAGACTTCATTTCGTACCTGAACTAAATATGAAATATGCTGATCCCATTATCATGCAGACTGCAGAATGGGTTCACAGCTCTGCTCTTATAATGATGAACCCCACAGTCCTCGTAAACTGATCAAATTCCAAATAAGAAAACAGATTTCCAAATCAGTGGAAAAACGTGTGTAAGTGGGTCTAGAGAAGAGACGAAAGAGGCCAAGCATTTTCTTGTTATTTTCTCAGAGAATAGAAGTGTCTGTCTGCTTCACATGCAGCAGAAACTGAGGTGTTCATTTGAGAATCAGCACTGGGTGGGAACTAAAAGTATGGATTATTGTGGAGTTTTTTTTTTTTTTACAAGCCAAACCCGTTTTCCTCCGCTCCCTCCCCTGCTCCTTGTCCAGTTCAGCCTTCTGAAACCCCCAGACCTGTGCGACTAACTGATTAGTCACTGTGTAAACCGTGCTGAGCAGCTCCTCGTCCTCATACTCTCTCGCTCACACTCTCTCGCTCACACTCTCTCGCTCACACTCTCTCGCTCACAATGCCAAACAGCTGAAGCAGCTGC
The DNA here is from genome assembly GCF_030463535.1 of Salminus brasiliensis. Lineage (NCBI taxonomy): Eukaryota > Metazoa > Chordata > Actinopteri > Characiformes > Bryconidae > Salminus > Salminus brasiliensis. Next base: position 9,868,542 of record NC_132886.1, read on the forward strand.
GAGGGTGTGGTGCTTCAGAGCTCGCATTGGAAACTTATTGCAGTGGACAGCTGCCAGAAGCATACAGCAATGTGTTGGCATGCTTGTGTGTGTGTGTGTGTGTGTGTGTGTGCACTTACTCTTAGCGTAGTGAGTGTGTTTGTACAATGACTTTGCATGAGAAGCAGATAACTACCAACTTGCTGAGGTTTGGGTAGCGATCCACCGAGACTGTAATTCACTGTCCTTGTTTTAATCCTCTCTTTTCTCTCACGATTTCTCCCTCTCTCGCTCAAACTCTTTCTCTCTCTCTCTCTCTCTGCTTCCTGTTATACCCTTCTACCCAGCAGATCTCATTGGTCAGGACGGAACAGCAGGCCTAGACCACAGCCCACAACTCCTCTCAGAAGCACTACAGTCATGGGCTGGCTCTAACGGAAGACATTTCATTGCACTACAGCGCGCCATCAAACACGACGTTCTCAGCCATGAGAAGCACTTAGTTATCCTCTCAAGCCTCTCAATCAAGGCCCTAAACAGCAACGCAGGCCTGTCTTTACAGACCTGCTGTATTTCACTGGCCCGTACTTGCACTTTCTCAATGACAAACTTGAATCTCACCCAAGCTAATTACATTAGCAACATTTACTCTGAGAACAGTTCACAAATCTGCCATAACATTAATACCACCTGCCTAATACTGTCTAGGTCCCCTTGTGCACAAAGCATAGACTCCACAAGACCCTTGAAGGCCTCCTATGGTATCTGGCACCAATACTAATGTTGGCAGCAGATCTTTTAAGGCCTGTAAGCTGTGCCTTTAGGTGCGCATGACCCAGTCACTGGTTCACTGGTTCACAGGTGGTCTTTTCGTGAAACACTTTTGGTAGGTACCGACCACTGCATACCAGGAAACGCCCACATGGCCCGTCTGATGGCCTGTCCGATTTTGGAGATGCTCTGATGCAGTCGTCTAGCCATCACAGTTCGGCCCTTGTCAAAGTGGCTCTGACCCTTGTGTAAGCTCCCCTCATTTTTTTTTCAGTAGTCCAATGGCCAAGGCAAGTTCTCTTACATCTACCTCCACATGTCAACCATGCAGCTCCAAAGCTCCACTTGTCTTCTGATGCTTAGGCCAGTCACAAATGGCCTCTTCTCATTTAAGTAAATACAATGGCCAATGTTGAGGTCAGTGCATACATTGTGTGAAAGGTTGAGAATGTAATTGGGACAGGTCGACTGATGGTGTTGTGGGTATGAGTCACTCAGACCTCTTCCTATAAGCTTTCTCCAGTTTCCAAGAGTCTTTTGATGGTGTAGGAAACTGTGCTCACCACTCCCCAGGCTTATTTGTATGTTCTCTAAAAGGACAGAGCTCCATGTTTAAGAGTTGCTCTGTCTGTCTTCCTTTGTTATGTGTCTTTTTCTGGTCATTCCAACAGCAATCCCAAGCTGCAGTGTTGTGTAAATACTGCATATTTAGAGTGCAGTAACGTAGCGCAGCTGTCCAACAAAAAAGTTGGAAGTTGTAAACCAATGAAACAATGGAACCATTTGTAGACGTTACAAGAAAACCTAAAAGAATTGGGGTGTTCTAAAACGTTCGGCTGGTAGCGTAGGTGTGTCCACCAGTCTATATTTTGTACAGATGTAAAGAGACCATTAGAAGAGCTTAAAGGGAAATTCCACACATTTTTTAAATGTTTTTCATTATTAACATATTAAAAAAACTAATTCAAAGTGGACTAATGTCAAATGTGTCGTTCTAGACAAAAGTATTGGGACACCTACACATTCATGGTCATCCCGAACTCCCCAGCTCATCCCAAAAGTACTGAATGAAGCACCAATCATCGTTCCAGAGAACACGGTCCCACTGCTCTACAGCTCAACGCCTGGGGGGCTTTTTACCTGCATCTGCTCCAGAGTGTCCTATTCTGTTGGCAATACTTCTCTACAGAGACTAGACAAGCTGTGTGTGTACATTTGCACATCTGCGTCAGCACTGGGCGCAGCTTGAATGAGCTGAATGCAATCATTACAAGAAGTGTCCACTACTACTGCTTGATTCGATGGATTATGGCCCAGATCCAAAAAAATTATAGCAGAGAGGTATCTGATGGACACAGACACTGCTGACCCTTTTGGACACCATATAAATATTACTGTTGTAGACATGGAGATCTCTGGTTCCTAAAGGTCCCCTTTTCAGATTTTTCAATGATGGGTCCCTAGTGATGGGTCTTCCTTAACACTCCAGGCCTTTCCCAACACACTGCTGTGAAACAGCGCAGTGAGCAAGTTCAGGCACATCACACTGTCACGGATCACACTCACATACGCCATGGGAGCAGCCCACTTAAAGAACTGAGAAGCAGGGTGACCATCAGTGAAATGTACAGCCATTGCACAGCTTTGACTGAGGACATGCACAAAATGTCCCTCACATGTGTCTCTGTCTAGACACTGTGTGCAATACAACCCCTCAGCCAAATAAAGACAGTTTACAGGCCTGAAGTGAGAGCAGTCTGATCATAGTCTGCTTATTCAAGTTTAGCCCACGGTCTCCATGAAGTAACCAGGCAGGTATGCTGTGTCTTATTTACAGCTCACTGTACACATGAATGGGAACCTGATACATCTGTGTTTATCACAATTAATGCAACACTAGAAGCCTTAATTCTACAATATGTGGACACCTGATACAGAAGCTTACAACTCTATATACAACTACACCAACCAAACAACCCACCCACAGCAATCTGTGCTGTTGTAAGATCGTATCATGACCTGGGTTTAATGTTTAAACTTCATGGGTGTGGTCACCATGTGACAAGCTACACTAGACCATCCAGAGTTTCTTCTGAAACCAGGGGTTTTCATAGGGAGTTTGTCCCGTCTTTCTTCCAGTAACAGCTTCTACTCTTCTGGAAAGGCATTTTACACTAGACGTTGGAACAGTGTTGGAACAAACTAATCCCAAAGGTACTGGATGGAGAAATATGCTTGGGGGGAGGCAGGGGGATCATGGTGGAAGAACTAGACATGAGGATCTAAAGGTCACTGGACTGTTTTAATGAAGGTGCACTACTTATAAGGGGTGTCCAGAAATGTATGGACATATACTGTACATATAGGGTGTGTATAGACATGGGGTCAACTTCCAATCCAGGGGAAAGGACCCCTAGAGGAGGTGGCTAGAGCAACCTAAAGCTACATAACACAAACAGTTACTTCAGGAACGTGTTGGTTCATCCAGCATCTTTCAGCACAGAATAGAGGACTGAGGACTGAGGCAGTACAGTAATACTACAGGCGTCCACCAGCATTACGGCCCAGAACGGGAATGACAGAGACGTCAGTGGAGCATCAACATGATTCTGAAGCTGCTATTTATGGCAGATCTGTTTGTTTTAATCACAGTTTTGGAAGAGGGTTTCAGCCTCCAACATACTGTATTTACTATACTGTGTCTCTTATTGGTAGAACTGAACCCTAGTCTGCAACAGTGAGGGTGGTGATCCCAGCAACTGTTCACATTGTCTAATGCAAAAAAATTGAAATTTAGTGGGATTCACCATGAGTAAGATGGTCAGTGGGCTTTAGCAAAGCCAATGTGGTGCACAGATCCACACGGGCATAGGTCTGCCATGGCCTGGCACTGGGGACTACACCTAAAATCAAATTAAAAACTGGCCAAATCAGCACACTTACCAAAATGTTAATTAATTAGCACTGATTAATAAATCTAAATGAAATGAAAAGGTCACCAGTCTGATCCCCTCGACCGACGAGAAGCAGAGGTGGTGGGACAGACAAACAGATAATACCTCTCCTTCAATGTTTACAGCTGAGGTGGTCTTGAGAAGGACATCTAACCCCAGAATTGCTCCTGAGGAGCTGATTTGGCTTCCCACCACTCTGTGTGGGTGTGTGCTCACTACCACTAGTCACTAGTGTGTGTGTGTGTGTGTGTGTGTTGTTGTTGTTGTTGTTGTTGTTGTTGTTGTTGTTGTTTTTTGTCATGAATGGGCTAAAGGGGGGGTATCAAGGTAGAAAAGTTATATTAAGGTAAAGGTGCATGTATTTGTCACTGTACAGTGTACACTGTACAGCGAAATGTGTCCTCCACATTTAACCTATCTGTGGTAGTGAACACACACACACTAGTGCACTAGGGGCAGTGAGTACACACATACCCAGAGCGGTGGGCAGCCAACTTCAGCGCCCGGGGAGCAGAGAGGTGTAAAGGGCCTTGCTCAAGGGCCCAACAGTGGCAGCTTGCTAAGTCTGGGAATCGAACCCACAACCCTGTTATCAACAGCCCGGTGCTCTAACCGCTGAGCCACATCAATTACATCACTTTAAAAATCTATTCCCTCATTTTAATCATCCTGATCTAATCATCTTATTAAGCCTGATACGTTATAGGCTCTATAGCAAGGATCTCATAAAGGATGAAGTAAAACAGGACTTTCAGGCCTTTTTCCTACTAACCCTGACAACCATAACAGAAAAGTGATGCCTGATATAGAGACAGAGACAGAGAGAGAGAGAGAGAGAGAGAGAGAGAGACATAGAGACAGAGAGAGAGAGAGACATAGAGAGACATAGAGAGAGAGAGAGAGACATAGAGAGACATAGAGAGAGAGAGACATAGCGAGAGACATAGAGAGAGAGACATAGAGAGAGAGAGAGCGCGAGAGAGAGACATATAGAGAGACATAGAGAGAGAGAGACAGAGAGATAGAGACATATAGAGAGACATAGAGAGATAGAGACATATATATATATATATATATATATATATATATATATATATATATAGAGAGAGAGAGAGAGACAGAGATATATATATATATATATATATATATATATATATATATAGAGAGAGAGAGAGAGAGAGACAGATATATATATATATATATATATATATATAGAGAGAGAGAGAGAGAGAGAGAGAGAGAGAGAGACATAGAGAGAAACTGTGTCTAAACAGGTCATGTTGCAATGCTCTGGCGCTGGAGCATGTAGAGAAGGGTGGTGCCTTGACTAGTGTGTGTTGTATTGTGTTGACACTAATTAGGCCACCATGGCATAACTATTTGGCACTGCTGGCACAACTGTGGTTTCATAATGAGTGTTAATATCGCTTCCAGTCAGGCGTGCTGGGCAGAGATAACAGCAGCAGCAGCATGGCTGTAACAGGGCCCAACTTAAAGCCATGTTCAACTCAGTGTCTTCTTTACTTCCTTTAGGGACTCTCACAAACCGCAAGCCTTCACACTCAACCCCTTTAAACCCCACATACACCCCAGCTCTCTCAAACTGCTCAAATACCTTTCTACACTTCATAAAAGGGCAACTAAAGCATAATCAGTACAGTAATAATAATAATATTAATATTAATTATTATTATTTCCCCAAACTTCCGAAAGTCTGAACGTTAACTACCTTAACGAACATCAAACAAGTCGTGACGAGCTCGTGCTCATAGTTCAAAGCAAAACACGGGCCAGGAAATAAGGCAACTTCCACCGCAGGCGAGCAGACAAGCAGAGCAGTCAGCTAATCAGCTCGCTCCTCACTGAAAACACGGCAAACGTGACTCTCTGTTTACAAAGTTCCTCCAAAAATACAGACACTGGCAGACAGGCCGGCTTACCTGCTTACCTGCGACCCCGCCGCGCGCTTCGGTGGCTACAAGGCGTTTCTGTGTAAAAGTATTCAGCGCTGGTTCTCGGCCCCCATCTGGACTCTGTGCAGAGAAGCTTCCCAAAGATTTGCCACCATCAGCCCCCCACCCGTATTCAGACAAGACCCGCCCTCCCACACCCGCATTCAGACACGCCCCGCCCCCCTGCGCCGGGACAGGCCGGCAAACGCAAGCATCAAAGCATAAATGGGCGGGGCCTCGTTTTCTGTTCTTTTCGGTCCAAAACTGCAGACTACAATCCTGAACACTTCATCAGGATACACTACAGAAGTACAGGCATTAAAATAGCACGTTTAGGTAGAGTAGAGTAGGAGTGTGTGTGTGTGTGTGTGTGTGTGTGTGTATGTACATGCAAACTAACACTATCACAACTTCCCAAATTACTAAATTGTAAAACAGGAGTGTTAGTATAGTATAGTATTTAGTAGTAAAGTATATTACTGTATAGTATCGTATTGGATAGTATAGTACAGTATAATATTGAATAGTACAGTACAGTACAGTACAGTATAGTATTAATGAGAAGAGTATAGTATAGTCTTGAATAGGATAGTATTACATGGCATGGTATAGTATTGAATAGTATAGTATAGTATAGTATTGAATAGAATAGTATTGCATGGTAATAGTTCGGGATTGTTTGGTATATTATAGTATAGTTAGTATAGTATAGTATTGAGTAGTACAGTGTATTACAGTATAGTATTATATTGGATAGTATAGTACAGTATATTATTAATGAGAAGTATATTATAGTATTATTAGAAGTATAGTATAGTCTTGAATAGTAGAGTATAGGATAGGATATTACAGTATAGTATAGTATAGTATTGAATAGAATAGTATTGCATGATATAGTACAGAATAGTACAGTATAGTATAGTTTGAGATTGTTTGGTATATTATAGTATTGTTAGTATAGTATAGTATTGAGTAGTACAGTGTATTACAGTGTAGTATTGTATTGAATAGTATTATATAGAACTGTATAGTACAGTATAGTACAGTATATTATTAATGAGAAGTATATTATAGTATTATGAGAAGTATAGTATAGCATAGGATATTACAGTATAGGATATTACAGTATAGTATAGCATTAAATAGAATAGTATTACATGGTATTGTATAGTATTGATAAGTATAGTATTACATGGTATTGTATAGTATTGATAAGTATAGTATAGTATAGTATAGAATAGTATCTGTCTGTCTGTCTGTCTGTCTTTCAGTCCATACATCTGTCTGATTCAAAGCTACCAGTCAGTCCTAGTGCAGGGGTCCGGATGTCTTTATCAGAACCACATTTGTACCTGATCACTTTTTAAAAAGCATACACCGACCTGTAATACTCTGCTGTCACACACTGTTTATGTGAAGCTTAGACAGTACTCGTCTACGGGATGTTTCAACTAAATAAGGACTGGAAACATGTAGTATCATTTTTCTCTTTGTCTACCATCTGCTCCCAGTTTCATGCAGGACACACTATTACAAATCTGCAATGTCTTTAAAATGCTGCCACCTTCCGGCTTCATTTCGCCATTACACAGCCAATGTCCAGCGCCGGTCCAAGAGACCCTTAGTTCATCAGAGTTTGGTCATTTTCCCGTGTTAAATGTATGTAAGTCACAGTTAATTACCAGATGTATTTTAGAAATAAAAGCACACTGGTCTGTTTAACGTGCAGAGGCGGATTCTCCGGGTGGGTGTTAAGCCAGAAGCCAGGACTGCCTGATAGAAATGTCCCGTAATGGTTGTCCTGTAGCATACTTTAAGGGATGTTTTTATTAAATTGTAAAATTGAATGTAGACAATGTCTTGTACGCCATCCTCCTGCTTATCAGTGTGTTTGATAGGTAGGCAACAATCACCTGAATCTGATGATTTATCAAGTAGCATTGTGGAATCGTTAAGCAATCTCAAACTTATGTATTTGTGGCTGTAGAATTTCCTAAAAAACACTACGATAGTGTAGAATTTAACGTGTTTACAAGTGTGAGAACTCCACAAGCTACACCAGTCTAAACACTGCTTTAAAATCCCGTCCTGTTCCGGTTTCACACAGTGCCGATTCAGAAGCGCTGATCTCCAAACACTCTCAACCACACGCTTGCGGGTTTGTACGGTATGTAGATCGCCGCTCATGCGCAGTGCCCCCGACTTGCTTTATTCGAGTACGCATGCGCAGTTAGCACCTCTCCGTCGTGTCTGTGCGGCGCTGCTGTTGAACGCGGGTGTGTGAAAATGTCCACCGACGGACCTCCGGGAGCCGAAACCAGCCCGGATTTGGGCGCCTCAGTGGCGGCGTTGAACACATGGAGCATCGCCGAGCTACAAGCCAAGCTGGCGGAGATCGGGGCGCCTGTTATGGGTGAGTGAAACCGGGGGGAATGTCTGCAGCGGTGAGCGGGGCTATGCTAAGCTAATTAGCACGCATGCTAGCTAGCCAGGTCGCTAACCGCCGCCGCCGCAGCCGCTGCTGCTGTTAAAATCAGGTGTTTAACTGATTCCTGATTTAATATGTGGGGTTTTTCAAGCACTGTTGATACTAATGTCTTCTTATAGGGGTCTGGATATTAGCTCGCTGTTGTTGGGTATGAATAAAGCTGCCTGTGGCCGCGCCATGTTGGTGCTGTAACAGTGAAGCTAACGTTAGCTAGTGCTAGCTGTGGTGGGTAAAGCTGAGGCTTGTGTCCTCGACTTTAGCTCATTTCGAAAAAAGCACACAGGTTTACTCATATTGCTAAACAACACTTATTTATTTCAGTATTATGTCTCTTTATTCTTATGTAATCAGTTACAATAAGTATTGTTTACAATCATACCGGTGTAAGTATCAGTGAGATGCATTACCTCTACCTGTTGGGTCACGTGTAACGTTAACATGAGGGCCAAAAGCTGAAATATAGCCTATTAGATAAAAAATAAAATATATGCAAAAGTAATAACCACCAGCTCTACTTACCAGGCATGAGCGCAGTATAGGACCCTGCAGCCTCCTTCCACCCTGCTCTTCAATGCTCAGGACCACCACAGAGCAGGTAGTGCTAATATTTGGGTGGTGGGTCATTCTCAGCACTGCAGTGAGACTGACTGACTGACATGATGATGATGATGGTGGTGGTGGTGTGTTAGTAGTGTGTGTTGCGCTGGTGGTACGACTAGGTCAGACACAGCAGTGCTGCTGGAGTGTTTAAACCCCTCAGAGTCACTGCAGGACTGAGAGCAGTCCACCAACCAGATATATACAGCCTACAGTGTCCTGTGAGCGCTGATGAAAGATTAGAGGATGACCAACACTAACTGTGCAGCAACAGGTGCAGAGCTTCTGTCTCTGACTGTTCATCTACAAGGTGGATCAGCTAGGTAGGAGTGTCTGATAGAGTGGACAGTGAGTGGACAGACACAGTGTTTAAACACTTACAGCAGCATTGCTGTGTCTGATCTACGTGTACCACCAGCACAATGTACACTACTAACACACCACCACTACCATGTCCGTGTCACTGCAGTGCTGAGAATGACCCGCCACCCAAATACTACCTGCTCTGTGGTGGTCAGACCTGTGGGGTCCTAAGCATTGAAGAATAGGGTGAAAGGAGGCGGCTAACAGAGTCTGCAGGGAAACCGATGGATACAGTCTGTACTAAGTGAGTGTAGAAACAAGGAGGTGGTTTTAATTGTTAGGCCCCAGTTTTTAGCTCTCCTCATGGGAGTCTAGTATTATTTATTTATATATATATATATATTATAGTTCTCAATACCTGGTTTGGTAAATCGGCGTGATGGAATTCATCCTGTCCATGTGCTGGTTCTCCAGGAGAAATATGGAACCCAGCTTTGTTCTTCAAACTAGCTCACAAGATCTCAACCACTCTCTTAAAAAGGAGACTTTTTTGTTCATTTGTACATCCATCAGATCACATTAGAACTGGAATAGTAACAAGTGAAAAAAATAACAAGTAAAAAAATATATTCACTACATATGTAATATGGAAAGCATGGTGTGCAGCATGAGAAGTTAAATCTAATAATTGAATCATTAAAATGTTGAGTGTCCCATGTGCAGTGCATGTGTATGAGGCTTACATTTGGCTAACAGTGTGACATTTGACTGTTTTCTGTTTGTTGTTTTTCCTCAGGCCCCAGGGAAGAGCTGATAGACAGGTTGAAAACATACATGATGCAGGTAAGACACCCCTAAAATAAATATACTAAAAAGTTCATTCTGTTTCATTTGTGTCTTTCTTTTCCTGTGAGATTGAGCTTAAACTTTTTCTTTTTCCCCTCAGACTGGAATGATCTTGAGTAAGCCCAACATACCAGGTGGAGATGACAAGGGCATGACCACGGTGAGTGTTGTCTTCCTATTAAACGAACGGTTTGCTGGAATATTACATTTAGACAGTTTTCCTTCTTACCATAGAGCATGTTAGATGTTTGTAGACCAAAATGTATGGTCTTGTAGGTCTGGAAAATTTGTACTGGCATCTATTTATAAGGGAGGTTTTTTGGCCATGAATTTGTATGTGTTCAACTCAATGGACAAACTAATTCCACAGCAGTTACCCCATATTTATCCTGGAAACGCTGCTGCCGGCCCCCAATGAGTGCTGATTTTGTTCACGTCCATTCATTAATGTCTTGATTCTTTCTCTCTCAGATTCCAGGTCTGCCGCCCATGCCCCCAATGCCCTCCATGCCACTCCCTCCAGGAATGGGCATGTTGCAGGCCATGGGGATGATGGGAGGACCCCCACCGCCAGGCATACGCTTGGGCATGGAGCCCCCAGGTGTGCCCCCAGGTGTGCCCCCAGGAGTGCCCCCAGGTGTGCCCCCAGGAGTACCTCCAGGCATACCGCAGGACGACCAGCTGAAGATGGCCCAGCAGAGAGCTGCCATGATGATGCAGCAAGAGGAGAGGGCCAATCAGGTATGAGAGCGGTGGATAACAGAGTGGTGTTTTTTAATAGAGAAGTTTAGCTTGAGTAATATACATGCATGCAGTCTGTTCGTATATGTATGACTGCAGATGTATCAGCTCTCATTTGTCTTTTTTTTTTTTTTTTGCCCCTTTTTGTGTGTATGTGTTCTGTTTCAGGGGGAGAGAGCCATGGAGGAGCTAAAGGAGCAGGAGCTTCTCGAGCAGCAGAAGAGAGTAAGGCACTGCTCTTTTCTGTGGGATGTAATTTCACTGTGTGTTTGATCAGTGAGTCTTGTTGCCATCATTCAGCCTAAATGAACCCCCACTCTCTTCTCTCTCTGCAGGCTGCACAGCTCCTGGAGCATGAGAGACAACAGGAGCTGGCTAAGATGCAGCAGGGAGGACCACCAGGCACAAGGGGGCCAGAGCCAGGACCAGGGCCCAACCTGTTGCCCCCCATTGTTCCACTGAGAAGTTAGTACCTCTTCTATCATACTATAGGTATTGTAATGATTTGAGAGGTGATGCCAGAATGGTTAGTGGAGAGCCTGTGTCAAGTGTGTGCTTCAGTATAAGATTGTCTGCTGTTTCACCTGAAAATATGGCATGGTACGTCTGCTAATCCGAATCCAGACCTGTCTGTACCTTGGATAAAGTACCTCTGTCCGTTTTCCATAGCAAACAGGATCATAGATGTATATAGGTGTTGAGTATACTGTGGTATGAAAATTGATAGTTATCATACTTTGTACATTTGCTTGATACCAGTACTAAGAAAAACACTGAACAGGGAATCCCACCAGTTTCGTATTATATATTATATATAGAATATTATGGTCTCCATATTGACTTGTGTTTTTAATAGCATCTAAGCTTAGCGGTATCTTTTGAATTGTAGACAACTTAGTCTTATTTCATCTCATCTGCATTTCTCTTGACTTGTAGCTTTGACAACTAGTGGCCCACCTCCTCCAGGGGCTTCAGTGGTTTCACAGAACAATCAGAGGCAGAGGGTGCCACCACCACCTGGAGAGGATGCTAGAGAGGTATGAACTTACGAGACGTTGTTTGCCTTATATCATATCTGCATTTTTTTGTATATATTGTTAAATAGCCTTTTAAGGCACTCTGTACGTTTATACCAGAGTTTTATATCACCGTACAGAACAGTCTCAGCTCCCCATGTCACCTAGAGCACTGTGTAAGAAGAAACTGACCCTAAACCTGAAAAATTTAAGTTTTAGAAATTCATAGTATTTCCTGTAAGATCTTTTCTCATGTGGAATTGTTTTGATGCTTAAAACGTGAGTCTTAGCTTCACATGTAGTGGAACACAAGAATAAAAGTATCTCGACTCACAGCCATGTAACTCCGGATGTGAGTTATGTGGCTCTGCCTAAATCCAATGGAAAGGACGGGCTCTACAGATTCAGGAGATGTTTGAAGCATGTTTCTCAGCTGTATTATTGCTAAAAGAGGATTGACACATTTGATGCCCGGGAGCATTTATAGACTCCAGTGGGTTACCTCTAAAATATTAGAAATGAGCTGATTCTCTTTATTCCATATCCATGTTTTGTAATAAACTTTGAATTGTGGCACAATGTGCCCTTCTGGATATGAGTTCATCTCTCAGCCAAATGGATACTGACTGTATCTGTTCTGTGGCACAGATGTGGTCGAATGACGAGGTTGGCATCGGCCCAAAGATCCCACAGGCTCTGGAGAAGATCCTGCAGCTGAAAGAGATCAGACAGGAGCAGCTCACTGTTGCCCCTGCAGGTCAGAATGAAGAACTGCAGCAAACCCAGACGATATTGTTTCTCATTCGTTTTGTGGTAAAATGATCAAAGCTTTGTGAGTTAAGTTATTAATGAGTTTTTATGTCTTCAGAAGATGAAGACGACGGCACTGAGATGGAGTTGAACAACTCTTCACGCGCTTACTCAGATGATGAAGATGAGAGCGCCCTCTCTAAAAAAGATGTAAGTATTACTAAAGGTTCTCATTTGTAATTTCATTGTACAGCTCCTCTGTGTTTCAGAGTACTACTCTAGTAGTGATCGGTTTTCCCAGAGTAAACCCTTCTTTTTCTCTATCTGCAGAAAAGCCGCAGACGCAGAAACCGGAAGAAGAAGAACAAGAAGAAGAGGGAACAAGAGGAAGAGCTAAAGAAGGAGGCAGAGAAGGAGAAGGAGAAAGAGCCAGAAGTGGAGATAGAGTACATCACAGAGGAGCCGGAGATCTATGACCCTAACTATATTTTCTTCAAGAGAATCTTTGAAGCTTTCAAGGTGAGTGTTTACATCCCCGTTAAGCAAATATAGCTTAGGTTATTGGAGAAAGACTTAAGGATTCATAAGTCAGGGGACTAATGTCTACACTGCAGTTGATCACAAATGAGTTTGGTTCTTGAACTTCTCATTTCTGTTGTTGAAAACCGCATGTCCACAAAATGAAAGACCCGTCTTAATCTTCAGTGTAAAAAGATTGTATTCCAATAGAGTTGGGCAATATGATATTTTATCATATTGTGAAATAGTTAGTGATAACAGTATGCTTTTCTAATCATATTAAGGATACTGTTAATGCTTAATAAACACTGATGATAAACACTAGTTTTAATACAAACAGTGTAATCAGACTGGTTTAATTAGATGAAGAGCAGCAGATGTTTAATAAAAATCACTGTATTTAGTATGGGAGACTATCTAAATAGTATTTTTTTTAAGGGTCTGCCTCTGTACTGACATTTTTAGTCTGTGATTACATGTATTGTGATAAATATGATAAATTGTGTATCGCAAAAAAAGTCTTTGAATATCGTGATAAAGTATTTTTACCGTACCGCCCAGCCCTATAGTCCAAGTCATTTTTGAGCATTTCTATTTGTCCGTTCATCATTAAATTCTGACTGTAGTTCTGACTCTAGCAGTGGGAAAACTGCAAAATGGAGGTACTAGGTTTTTTGCAAGATGGTGGCATTTTCTTTTGAAAAAACATCACTGTGACTCCAGTAGGTTAGCTCAGCTACACTGCTGTCGATGGATCTGTCCTCTTCATTGTGGGTACTGTCTCTGTTCACAGCTAACGGATGACGTGAAGAAGGAGAAAGAGAAGGAACCAGAGAAAGCAGAAAAGCAGGAAACCACCTTGCTGAGGAAGAAAGGATTTTTGGAGGAAAAGAAAGACAGCGATGACAGTGATGAGGTGAGCTGTTGCTTCTGTGTATGTGGGTGTAACAATTTAAAATTTCTAAACTGTATTGCAATCACCCATGTAACACCCTTCTATGAAATAACTCCTCGTCTCCCTACTTTTGCAGGAAGTGAAGCCAGATGTACCAAAGCTGTCGAAGAAGAAGCTAAGGAGAATGAACAGATTGACCGTAGCAGAGCTCAAACAGGTTTCGTACAGAGTTCTACACTTTTGTACCTCCAGCACCCTGAAAAATGTAGCATTTTTTCATTATGGAGTTTGACTTGAAGCGTTGTGCACATTTTCCACTTGCATTCAAAGCTCTTATGGTTGTTGATTTTTCCCTCAGCTGGTGGCACGTCCAGATGTGGTAGAGATGCATGATGTGACCGCTCAGGAGCCCAAGCTGCTGGTTCACTTGAAAGCCACCAGGAACACTGTGCCTGTGCCCCGCCACTGGTGCTTCAAGAGGAAGTACCTACAGGGGAAGAGGGGTATCGAGAAACCACCTTTTGAGCTGCCAGAGTTCATCAAACGCACCGGCATCCAGGAGATGAGAGAAGCTCTCCAGGAGAAGGTGAATTATCCTTATATGATAATTTTAAAGGGCCAAAGATTTCTATGTTTCTAAAGAAAATTATTCCATTTTGATGTGTCAAATGTGGACACCCCTTTTAATATGTGTATTCGGCTACTTGCACTAAGTTGCATCCATTGCGTTGATTAGAATTTAATTGAATAAACATGAGCCTGTTGGCTCCATGCCTAATGCCAGGCATGGGGTAGAGAGGTATAAATCCCCCCAGCATTGAGCTGTGGAGCAGTGGAAGATCTGTGTTCTCTGTCAGGATGGTTGGCGACCCATCCAATACTTTGGAATGAGTTGGGTAGTTGAGGATGAGATGGAGAGGTGATAATCCGACATCCTGACCTCACTAACACTTTTACTGTTGGATGCAATCAAATCTTCATAGCAGTGCTCCTCCAAAATCTAGTAGAAAGCCTTCTTCCCTGGCCAGTAGAGACAGTTACTCCAACAGAAGCAGGATCAACTCTTTGTACTTAGTGTATATATATATACATACACTATGTTAAACTAGAAGTACAGGATATTTAACCATATAGCATTAGTATTATTGTCCTTTTAACAGTGTTATGCTTATGCACTCTATGTGAGGCAAAGTAATATATTTTAAAGCATTGTTTGACAGCACTTGTGTTTGGAGAAGTGTTAATCCATTCTCATACCTTGTATGAATCTAAAACATCAGCTGCTAAGTTGGTGTTCTACCCTGATTCCTTTTACTCATTTTCATTTACTAGAGACTAACCACATTTCTCAAATCTGCAGGAGGATGCCAAAACCATGAAGACCAAAATGCGTGAGAAAGTCCGCCCCAAGATGGGCAAGATTGACATTGACTACCAGAAGCTCCATGACGCTTTCTTCAAGTGGCAGATCAAGCCAAAGCTCACCATCCATGGAGACCTGTACTACGAGGTAATGTCATAATCTGGCAATGCCTCTCTTTCTGTTTTCAGGTGGAAAGGTTGTGAAAGGAGTGGTATTGGTTTTCTCTCCTCTTTTTTCATGCTGCTGATGAAACTCTTGCATAACTGTCACATTTGCACTGTCTCTGTGTCTCTCAGGGTAAGGAGTTTGAGACGAGGCTGAAGGAGAAGAAGCCTGGTGATCTGTCTGATGAGCTGAGGATTGCTCTGGGCATGCCCACTGGCCCTGTGAGTCTTTCCACTGTGCTTGGTGATCTTCAGCTGTTAGTAGTACCTTTTGGATTGAAGCTTATATCTGCCTTAGCTGAGATTTTGCCCAGCAGATGGTGCTGTAGATCAGGGCCAGGGATTGTTTTTCAATAAGTGAGCATGTGTGAGGAAATGCACAGTGTTACACAAATGTACACAGGATTCAGGAAACCACTGTACTCTTCTTGTTGATTGCTTCATCTGATGGTGGACTTTCTAAAACATGGAAGTTGTCGAGCACTGCAATGATGATGATATATTTCTTTCTCTGTCTCTCTGCAGAACTCCCACAAAGTCCCCCCACCATGGCTTATTGCCATGCAGAGATACGGCCCACCACCCTCCTACCCTAACCTCAAAATCCCTGGTCTCAACGCCCCCATTCCTGAGGTTAGTATGGAATGACTGCAAACCAAACACCAGCGTACCTTTTTACTTTTGCCACAAGCAAATGCTTTTAGTCAGCTTTGGAGTTGTTGATATTCTGTTCTGGTTTGTTGAAGTTTAAATATGGCAGAACATATAGAGAAAGGCCTGAGAATGTCTATAATTAATAAAGCATTGTATTTTGAGCTGTGGTAATCATTTGAAACCATTTAAATTATAAAATGTTATTAATTTTATTTTGAAGAGGAGGTTAAAACAAATATCTGCATGTTAAACTTTTCCCTGTCTTCCCCCGCCCCCCCTTTCTAGAACTGTTCCTTTGGGTATCATGCTGGAGGCTGGGGTAAGCCCCCTGTTGACGAGACCGGAAAACCTCTATATGGAGATGTGTTCGGAACAAACGCTATAGATTTCCAGGTGAGTTGGTTTGAGTGGGTTTTTAAAGGTGTTGTGTAGGATCGTTTAGTTCAGTTAACCTCCTACAACAGTGAGACTATGTGGCCTGAGTCAGAACTGTATGTGTGAAAACAGGCCAAAGCTGAGGAGGAGGAGGTGGACCACACCCCATGGGGTGAGCTCGAACCATCTGATGAAGAATCCTCAGAAGAAGAAGAGGAGGAAGAGAGTGACGAGGACAAACCAGATGAAACTGGTTTCTTCACACCTGCTGACAGGTACTGATTGCTTTTAGAGACACACAGGTCTCAAGTCAGTTATTAATCACTGAGGAGTTTCAGCGCCTTCAGCATGTCATTATAATGGAAACTGGTATGCTTGAAGGTGGTTCATGATCTGACCGTGTGTTTTTTTCCACTCTCAGTGGCTTGATCACTCCTGGTGGCTTCTCCTCTGTTCCTGCTGGTATGGAGACCCCAGAGCTGATTGAACTCAGGAAGAAAAAGATTGAAGAGGCCATGGATGGGTGCGTGTATGAGTGTTTTTGTACATGCAGAGTATTCACTCTTATTTATGATAGAAATGTATTTTTATTGTATATGTATTTTTGTCTTGTGTTCGATCAGAAATGAGACTCCACAGCTGTTCACAGTGCTGCCTGAGAGGCGAACAGGTCCTGTGGGGTCTGCCATGATGGCATCTACACACATCTACGACATGTCTGCGGTGAGTTTGAGAGGGGTTGAGCTTAGAATTTTCATGTCCGTGTTCCCATGTGTCATGGAAAACCTGGAAGACTACTTTTCTGGTTAAGGGGATGTTTGTGAAAAGAGACACTTGCTAGTGGGATTGTGTATTTTAGCTACTGATTACATTTTCTTGTAAGCTTGAATCATTCAGCAAAGCTGAGCCTGACTGAATCTCCATGGCTCCCAATTTGGCAACAGATGTGTAAATATGTATGGATTTGCCAAGAGATTTGCATCTTGAGGAAAAGTACTAGAGTTACAGGTCTCAAATAGTACATCTGAAGGGCTTTTTATACGATTATTATATGTATGATCTTGTAAACAGATGGACAGTGTTGTGGTCTTTTAAGTCTTTCTTAAAAGGTTTTCTTAGAGAGTGGGAGCCCTAAATGTGTTGTGGTATAAGAGCTGTGGGAAGCTATGTTACAGGTCTTCTATCGGCTATTTTAGAGTTATAGAGTTCCTATTCCCAGTGACACCCAACTTCTTGCACAATTATGTGCCTTATCTTGCACACTAACTTATCTTTTGCTGGATGAGTTTCTCATAACACTGGGAATGCCTTGCCTGTCTCTATGGGCATTTTAGTCAGATCAAATTGGTCTCTGGTTTGTTTTTACCCCTGGTGCGATTCATTTAGGCAGGTGTGAATACATTAATCACACTATGATGCACACAGAGACCCTTGAGAGGAGGTGGTCTGAGTCTGATCCTAAATGAACTCTGGAGCAGTCCATTTGTGTTGAATGTGATCTGACCTCTGTTTGGCCCAAATATCAGGTGTCCTCCACAAGTTTGAGCTAATGGCTCCCGGAGCCAAGTGTTAACCTGGTGTGCTGTCCAGATATTTACTGGGGCTTTGAACAGATGCCATCTCTGCCATTGCATCGTGTTAAATTGCACAGAAATCTGCTCAAGTCCAGAACATGGGACCAACTTCCTGTATTTACTTTCTTACTAGAAAACATTCTCATGCAGTTAGTTGTGACGCGTTTTTGTGCACTTGGATTTTTTCTTGTGTGAAAAAACAACAAAACCAACAGGAAAAAAAGCTTTAAGTGCACAAACTCGTTACCTGATTTGGACCAGAGCAAACCAAATATAGGTGTGTGAACACCCCAAGCGTCTGTATGACTCCACATATTAATTCCCATTTAACCTAAATTCAAGATTCATCATTGAATAATTTATGATAGATTTGCTGAACACAGACTCTTAAGGTTAATAAATAAATAATAAGGTTTTTGGTTTAGCGGGCTAAGGGAATATTTTATTAGGCAAGTATTACAGATAATGCACGAAAGCTAGTACGGTCCAGTAAGCAATATGCAGGCTGCATTAGGCTAACTGGTCTGTAATAGCTTTTTCATTGTTGCCATCATTTAATATTTTTCCCTTAAGCCAGAACCGTGCAGGCCTGATTTATTTAAAGCACATGAGAGAGACAGTGTTGGTTTTGGTTGCTGTTTCATCATGTCCCAAAATACTGTGGGTTTTGCTAAATCTGAGCTTTAGAGAAGCCCCCAGAAGGGAGCAATGGGTCTATCTCTCTTATCCATGGGCTTATCTTGCCTTCTGCAGTTTGTCTCATTCATCTGTGAGCCCAGAACTCTATTAGATTCATCAGACACACCAGTCTTCCAGATGGGGCCCATTTGCATTTTTAATAACAGGAAAGATAAATAAGCCCAACAGTGTCATAGTATGCATACCGATAAGATAACTTTTTAATCTCTCTCTCTCTCTGTTGGTCTCTCTCTCTTTCTCTGTAGGCGGCCGCGGCCCGTAAGGCAGGCGGGGTGTCTGGTTTGGGTGGCGACTCTCAGGGCGTGGAGGTCGCTCTCGCTCCGGAGGAGTTGGAGTTGGACCCCATGGCCATGACGCAGAAGTACGAGGAGCATGTGCGCGAGCAGCAGGCCCAGGTGGAGAAAGAGGACTTCAGCGACATGGTGGCTGAACACGCGGCCAAACAGAAGGTACAGTTACAGCCTCGAATTCACACTAATATAATAATAAACTCTTATTTATAGAGCACTCCAGCTCAGCGCTTCAAGTTGCGGATCAAACTGCTAAATGGAGATAAAAAAAAATCAGTGATCAAATGGAGTAGTCCTGTATTTGGTGTAAAGCTATAAATATATACCAGTGTGCCTCAATTTTAAAAGCAATCATGTTCTGTTGATTTTATTTTTTTTTTTTTATGAAATACAGATTTGCATTAGTGAGCACATAAAATAAGATAATCCTTTATTAGTCCCACAGTGGGGAAATTCTCAGGGTCACAGCAGAAAAGGGCGAGGTGAGGTTAGAAATAAGATTTAAAAAAAGAAAAAAAGATAGCACTGAGCATCCCAAATTTAAACTGGAGAAGATAACTAAGATCTGGAGAATGTTGTGGAAAAGGTTTGGAGGGAAAATTTTTTTTTTTAAATGTGTCTACAGTATTACTACATACTACAGTATTAGAGCTGTAGTATGTTATGTTGCATGTCTTTAATTGGCTGTTTTCAGGGTTCCTGTTCCTGGTGATCCCACACCTTGCTCAATTCTGTCCTGTGCCTTACCTAGCACAACTAAATCGGCTCGTTATGTGCTGGATGAGTCGTGAGAGACTAGGGAACAGCACAAGGTCCTCAGGAATGGCCTGGGGAACATCTGGGCATTCTTTAAAGTTGAAAAATGGAAGACTGAGATAAAGGCTTCTCACAGATGCATTTAAGGCTTTACATAAGTTGTCCAGTATAACCTGTTGCCCACCACCTTTAAGCTTTTCACACATATACTACTTATAACACTTGTGATTTGTCCAAAAATAGTCATTTTATGCTGATACCTGGCTATTACGCCCCCTAGAGGTTAAACATTCAGTACTGCTTTCTCTGTAACTCTGCCTTCATTGATGATTAAATGGAGTGAATTTATTCCTCTATTACATAGCAGTGGGCACCGACCTTCCACCTAACACTTACACTGGTTACCACAGCGACACAAGAAGCAGAAAAGCCTCTGATTGGCTCTATTCTACCCTTCTCGCTCCTCACCAAGCCCAGCCTCCACATTTGTTATTGACCCCCTAACATGCTTTTTTTAATGTATTGATCGGGCAGGAGAGCCGCTGATACTGAGGGTGGATGTACTGCTCATATAATAGAATATATAAAGCTCAGTGTTTCCCTTAGCTTTTTTATTCACTGCTCTCTTTCTGTGTGTCTGACAGCAAAAGAAGAGGAAAGGTCAGCCGCAGGACACTCGCACCGGAGCCAAGAAATACAAAGAGTTCAAGTTTTAGAGAGGAGAGAATCGTGAGACCACCGTTATTCATGCTTTCTGTTTTGTTTTTTTTCCTTTTAAAGTGAGTTTGGTAGAAACAAGCCTAGTATGTATACGCTGATGAGCAGCAGTTTTTTCATTTTACAAGGTGTTTTGTAAATAAAATATGAATCCATGCCATTTTATTTATGAGTTTGTCTTAAATACACATTCTTAGAACGTTCATTAGAGGTGATATTAAAACTGCATTATGACTGGACCAATACAGTAGTCCGGATTTACATAAATGCTCTCTTCTATATGAATGTGCAACAAAGGTAAGAGATTTGTTTAATGTATAAATCATCGTTTTGGAGTGATGTGCACAGATTTCCAGAAGTTCTTTACACATGTATTCAGTTAGTTCAGCTGCTTTAAGCTGTACCTGTTACTGAGACAGGTGCTCAGTTACACACACACAGCTTGTGTATAATCTCCTTAGATAAGCATTACCAGTAGAATTTGACACTCTGGAGCAGCCGCACCTGAGACTAAGGTCACCATACCCAGTGCCTAGTGTTGGGACAAGTACTGCCCTCCCCCCATTTACTGTTTTACGCAGTAAAGATTTGCAATTTGGAACTAATCGCCCAATGTAAGTGCCAGATTGTGGTCTGATTGCAATCAGATCCTCACAGCAATGTTCTAATATCAAGGTCTTATTTAAGTTATTATAATAACTATAAAATAATAAATATTATTGTATAGTCCATTTTGAGAGTTAAAATACATAATGTTAATTGTAAATTAATTAATGATACATGATTACAAATAATGATACATTATTTAGATATTTAACACTAACAAAAGCATTTGTACATAATTATTACGCAACAACATGAATGGTTATTGTTATATAAATCCCATTAATTAAACATTCTTTAATAAGAAGGTAGATACTTGATTTTAAACACATTAAATTTAATTACAATTTATTTCACTACTTTTTAGTTATATTTATTTTTTCTAATATTGTAACTGTATTATCATATTGCTTCACAGCCCTCCGCCCCACCCTGAAACCTAATTTTCTGGAGTAGTAGTTATTAATCCATAACTAATCATCTAACGAACGTGTCTGATTTCCTCTAGATGTTCCAACATCTAGTAGAAAAGCCTTCTCAAAAGACTAGAAGCTTTTAGTGCAGCAGAACTATTGATACCCGTCATTTCAGAGGAGGGCTAAGTGTCTACAAACTTACGGACATGTAATGGCTCTAATGGCTGTTCCTCTCATGCATTCCTCTCCCACCCACTTCAGAGAAGCTGGTACTGTCCGTGGCCCAATGGGATGTGATTTTGCCTTGTGGCTTATGGTTCTGGGTTCTGGCCCATTGACCCAGTCAGCAGGATGCAGTGGCGTGTCCTCCCCAGCAGGGGGAGTGAGGCCTGTGCTGGAAATGTGACAGTCACCTGACGTCTGGGATTCAGCTTGACCTACTTAACTGCTTTCACCGGGTTGACTCGGTCACTAGTGCACACACACACACGCTCGCTTAAGTACACATTCTCCAACAACACACACACGCTCTCTCTTAACCTCCGGCCCTTTGTGCGCGCACACGCGCGGTCAGAATGTCCCCTGGCTCCTGGCTGGAACAGCTCCATCATGGAGGCCTGTGTAGTCTGAGCAGCGCTGCAGTTGCTCAGCTGTACTTTGTTCCTCTTTGATCCAGCTAAGTGGCAGCAGCCGTTTTTAGACACAGCTGGCGGGATGGGCTTGTTCTTCCTCCACCCCCATGTGCTGTATGGACTTCACTGCTGGCAGGGATTCAAGTAGGGCTTTAGAGTAGGAATTAAGCCTAGTGCTCAGACCACTGACCGTAAATACACGTGTGTGATGTCATCTCTTCTTGTCATCTATTTGAAACACACACACACTGCCTGAGTTTATAATGATGAGGTAGTTATGATGTAATGATGGGTTCTGCAGAATTGGTCTGTATTTTATCTGAATGACATCATCTGCTCATTTCTGCTAATTAAACTGATGTCATAAAAGGATGAGAACCTTAATTAGAACCGGGTTCTTCTCTCTCCTCCCTCCGTCATTCTGCTCGCTTACCCGCTGTCTCTCATTCTGCTCTCACTTTCTGCTTTCTCTTATTTCTCTCTTCTTTTTTCTCTTATTTCTTCCCCCTCTCTCTCCTCTGTTTTTTCTCTCTCCCCGTTCTCTCTATTCCTCCTCCTTTCTCTCTCATTCTCTCTCCCATTCTTTCTCTCTCTCTCTTTCTCTCCCATTCTTTCTCTCTCTCTTTCTCTCTCCCATTCTCTCTCTCATTCTCTTTCTCTCTCTTTCTCTCTCTCTCTCATTCTCTCTCCCTCATTCTCTTTCTCTCCCCCCTCACTGCCCTCTCTCTCCTCACTGCCCTCTCTCTCCTCACTGCCCTCTCCCCCCTCACTGCCCTCTCTCTCCTCACTGCCCTCTCTCTCTCCTTACTGCTCTCTCCTCACTGCCCTCTCTCTCGCGCTCTCTCTCTCTCTCTCTCTCTCGCTCTCTCTCTCTCTCTCTCTCTCTCTCTCTCTCTCGCTCTCTCTCTCTGTCTGTCTAGAGAGATCTGTTCAGTAGTAACTGTAAATACGGTGATGTCATCTCTCGGTTGTCCCTCTTTTCTCAGCCTCAGGATGGCTTGCTTTCCTCAAATAGACTCTCTGGTCTTCATGTTGGCTTATACAGTTTAACACTTTCAGTTTTCACAGATGAACACAGATATTCAGACCTACACTATGTGGGCAGAAGTATTGGGACACCTGTTTCTTCATTGTTTCAAGAAAACTCTTTAGGAGTTAACTGGAGTAACTGTCTCTACTGTCCAGGGAAAGCATTTTACCAGATTTTAGTGAGGTCACCTCCCCAACTCACCCCAAAAGTACTGGATAGAGCACTAAAATCATAGAAGTAGAAATCCCTCTCTGTTTTCGTTGGGTTGCAGCAATGCCATCTCCCTCTCGCTCTCTCTCTCTAAGGAGAATCCTCAGCTGTGTTGGGAGTTGGCTGTTAGCATCAGGCCGAGCACTCTGACGAGCCTCCAGACGGTCTTCACAGGAGTCTCACACTGGCTTTCCACTGCCATTAAAAATCCAACCGTACCTCTTTACGGATTAGACTACTGTAACACATGATAAAACCAGTACTGGCGGTATTACACCAGTCAGTAGTTTTCCCACTGTTCTCAAATATACTCGCTAATGTGCTTCTATACACTGTAGTCCTACCCTGCTGTCAGTAAATGACAGACGATTCACCCTGTTACTCATGCCTTATGCACTCTAAGTAGTTAATTAAGCAAGTAATTTATAAAACAATGATAATAGGACCTCATAGTCAATGTTTGAATGAATGAACTTTGTAAAGGTGCTTATTACAGCATTAGCATTTGTTCCTGATAAAAATCAGAGGCTGTTTCCGTCAAACGGAGCGCGCTGGCTTTTATTGCTGTTATATAAGCTTTATGTGTGAGCTGGATTGACTGAATAAACACCTCCTCGTTCCCTGTGTAAACCCAGTGGAGAGATGGCTACCAGAACAAACACTGCGTTCCCTCTCACACTGCTGACGATCACCATGCACGGAAAATATCTGGATGGCGTATAAACACTCAGAAGGGACCCCTGTACCCGCTCCTGAGTTGTGCTCATGACGGAAGGTGCAGAATTCCCTGCTGGAGTGATGGTGGGAGTTCAGTTCCACCTAGCAGCCTGAGTCTTCTGCTCCCTGTAGGCCTGCTCTGCTCTTCTCCTCAGATCAGTCCAGCACAGAAACAGCCTCTGATACAAGCGTGTGAATTAATCAGCTGTAAAAACAGTGTAAAGCAGGGCTGGCACAGAGCCACTGTTCTTTAGTGCTCTCTCTCACACACACATACACACACACACACACTCACATGGTCCTGTAACAGCTGAATCGGGTATACAGAAACAGAGGCAGTACACAGTGTCCAGCTCCCTGCTCTACAGCGGGATGGGTTTATAGACAGATAAGAGATAAGCCCATCCTGTGGAAATACAATCTTCACAGATTACAAAACTATTATTATTATTATTATTATTATAAAAACACATTAAAATGATATATAAATAATAAAATAGTATGCCTGTATGCTACCCTATCAATCATTAAGCAAATTCCTTAATATATGTATATATATATATATATATATATATATATAGTTTTAATTTATTGTAAATGGCAAAAACTTTTCAAGTATTATTTAAAAAATGCCTTATTACACATGATAAGGTGTAATATTCAAACCAAAAAATAATTCATGCTAATAAAAAAATAGAAAAGATTATTAAATAATATATTTAAAAACAACATAAACAATAGTAATAACACTATTATTATTATTATTATTATTATTATTAATAATAATAATAATGCAATTGCTAAATAATTAACCCGTTTAATAATTAAATAATATTTTACAGTAATAACACTTTTATTATTTTTATATAAATATATAACAATAATATTGCTATTATTAATTATGAATAATAATAATAACATTAAAAAAATAAACAGCATCATTTATTAATTTTTATTATGCTTTTCTTTTTTCCTATTTATGATTTAAACGTGTACACTATAATATGTCTTCTCTCTTTTGCTTACTGCCGTAAATGGATAGTTAATTAGGTGGCTCAGCTTTATTATGTCATATGACATTGGTTGTTGACCCTTTTAATCTTCTGTGAGTGTGAGTGAGTGTGAGTGAGAGAGATGTAGTAGACCTGTCATATCTAACTGATCCTGTGTTGCAACCATAATTTAATCCACATGATTCTAATCTCATAATCTCTCTCAGTAGCTGTGGACCAAGACGCTTCACGCAAGCAGAGCGGCCAGAAGCAGCCTGACTGAGGCCAGACAACCGCCTGAACCCCCTCTGACTTCACAAAAGTGAGGCGGAAAGGAGGAAAGGGGTCTTTTAAAGTGGTCTTATTGCAGAATTACTGTATTTCTCTTGTTTTGTTCTGAAGTAAGAGTCTGCTGTGCCTCAATGAGGCCTGGTAAACAGTGTGATGTCCCACATTTGGAAGGAGGGGTCAAATCAGGGGTCATTTATATACAGTGGACCTCTTTCATCCATGTCTTTCTATGAATTGTCTTAAATTTCTTAATCACAAAACTCCCTGGGTTCGATGCTCGCCCTGGGCTCGTTCTGGGAGGAGTGTTTTCCTCGTGTCCATGTGGGTTTCCTCTGTGTACCCTGGATACACTTTAGAATACACAGATCTTCGCTCGGCTTGCCCAAATCTGAATTTATTTGCTTCAAAAATATGTCAGTGGTTCATAATTCA
>NC_132886.1:9899267-9906767 GCF_030463535.1 Salminus brasiliensis
CACGATATTTATCATTATCGGGATGAATTACGCCACGTTATGCCTGTCTGGGTGTGTTGCGGATAATCTCAGTACTTCTAGAGCACTGACCATGTCCGCAAACGCTTGTTTTAATGTAAATAGAGCCTAGTGAAGACCCCCCTCGTCCGAGAATACTTGGAGAGTGGTCTTCTTATTGACTTGTGTGTAGTAGTGTCGAAGCTTAGAGGCATCTTTGAATTTTTAGCCTGTTCAGACTAGCTGAGGTTATCCTTGGGTAAATAGCAAAGCACTTTTGTAAGTTGCTCTGGAATGGCTTAAATGTAAATGTGGTCAGCCCTGGTTGGTGAAAGATTGGTCATGGGCAGTGCAGAAAGCAAAATGCTGATAAAAAAGCATAATAATAAAAATTATTACAACATCCACGTTTGGTAAATTTGGTGAGGTTCCATGCTTTCCTGAAGTAATGTGAAGCACTCATGCTGTGATACGTTTGGAAGCCTGCATTTCATCAACACAGTAAGTCAAGGTCAGTGATGGTGGTGTAATTCTGAAGATACTCTACAGGTTATTGGAGCTTTGTCCAGTAAGACTGGAGTTAGGATTTCATCCTGGAGACGTCGTCTGTCTCTACTGAGTACAGGATATTGAAATTGTGAAATGGGAGTTTATTAGCTGCACATTTGGCCTATTTCCCCTCATATGTGCTTTAAAAAGATGGTAGTTTAATGCTTTTTTTAGTTAAAGCAATGGTTGCATCTAGAACCATGAGTTCGGCAAGACATCTTTTGTGTGCTTGGATGTTTTTTTTTTGGGGGACGAATGATGGAGAATATGTTGTATATGCTTCTATATAGATCCGTTTCGAGGCACCAAAAGGCCACGCGCTGTTAAGAGTATCAGTTCCTTCAGGAACCGTCAAGGAATCTTTTTCTTCTAAAATCCTTTTCTTTAAGGCTCCTCAAAGCACCTTAGGAGGTTCCTCCACAGTTCCAAATCGACGAACCTCCTAAGGTGCTTTGAGGAACCTTAAAGAAAAGATTTTTTTTTTTTAGAAGAAAAAGATTCCTTGAAGGTTCCTCAAAGAGGTTCCTCAACAGTTTCAAATTGAAGAACCCCTGAAGGTTCCTTGAGGTTCCTACTTTTAACACTGTTGTTTCTGTATGCTACCATTTGGTGACCAGCATGGTGAAATCATGGTAAAATCTTCTTCAGATGGAGGGACAACATGTGGAACCATTTAAAAAGGTTCTACAAAGAACCATGTACAGAAAAATGTAATAATATTAGCGATGTAAGAGGCAGCGATGATCTGTGATGATCTATTTGGACGACGTCTTTGTAAAGTTACTAGTGGTGTAGCGTTGCAGATGCTCTCTGCAGGTTCTCCATCGTTTCTCTGTCTGAATCACCAGAGCCTGGACTTGCAACTTCATCCTGAAGGCGTCTTCTGTCTGCTGTTGTTTTCTTGGTCGGCATGTGCTGGTCTGTCAGGGTTTCGGTGGATGCGCCAGACAGCATTAATAGCTCTCACTTGAGTCCCAGGTGTAGTTTTGAGGGTTGCCATTAATAATGGATATGAACTTTGTCTTTTTTGTTTCACACTGACAGACCCAGCAGCCCTGGAACTCACCCCCAGCTGCTTAACTAGAGCTTAATACGGCTTAATGAGAGATACACGACACCCGTGTGTGTGTTTCAGAGAGAGAGAGAGAGAGGTGTGTGTGTGTGTGCGCAGACAGAGAGTGGCTGCCTGTTGTTGTTTGTTGGCGATAGTCTGCAGTGTCTGTTGAATCATTCAGTCACTGTTGCTTTGCTGAGTGTATGAGCAGCCTGCATGGCGTATTTCTGACTCACCAGGAACCTGCACTGTGTCTCAGGACCTGGAGCGTTTCTTGACTGTTATTGGTGGTGTACAGGCTGACCATAGTAGCCACTTCATTGTCCGGAGGTTACAGTGATTCACCTATTCCCACATGGGCTTAACTGACCTGTCCGGACTCCACCCACAAGTGCTTTCTTTCGTTCGTAGCAGCTTTTGCTACTAATATTTATTAATTATGAATAGGCTTGGGCAGTATAGTGGTAATACCGTATACCGCTGCGTTTCACAGCATCTGAAAATGAGGCCAGTATTTTCTGTGTGGTGTGTATCCAAAACATGGCCAAATGAGCTCGTTCCCCATGTGCATTAAAGAGTGGGGGGCGCTGTGGGTGCTCAATGATTTGTGATGTCATGCTCTGAAAACATGTGGGGGGAAAACAGGCCCACCCTAGTCGAGCTCATTCATTGTGCCTGAAAACACGCCTAGGACCATTCACTCGACCTCGGGTGTGAGGCTTTCTCCTCTAGACGTGTGTGATTTGAACCTCAGCTATCTGGAACACGGTCTGTGCTGTGGTGTTTAGCCTGTTAGCTAACTTATCTAAGCCTAGATAGACAGCTGCCAGTCCAAACACAGCAGAACCGGCCTCTCATGTTCCTCCCGATACCAGTCGCTCCACTTCACTCTCTCAGACACCAGTTAATCACCAGTCACTCGAGTCATTCTCATCTAAACGTAACGCTGAATTTAGTCATTTTTCAGTTTTTCAGCCACGTTAACGTTATCAGCTCCCCACCCCCTGCCCGGTAAAACCGTACACCGCAATATTATTTTGAGACGGTGTAACGGTATAAAAACGTACATACTGCCCAGCCCTGGTTCTGAACGATCTTTATGTTGTAGTGTTGTGATGGTTCTGTTTTGCTCTTAGGCTCTTTTGTAAAGGCAGTTGTTATGTTGAGAAATATGAGGTTTTGCTGTATAGAACCGTTATAGTGATTAAGTGGATCTTTGCATGGTGAAAGTGTTGTGTATATGGTTTTATATAACTTTTTTTTGTTGTTTTTTTTTGTTGTTTGTTTTTAGGATGACGTTAAAAACACACTTGTGTGTGTACATTCTGGCTGGAAGTTAATGGTGCCCTAAAATAAATGGCTTTTATGCCACCGGCTTTACCATCTTTTCAGCTAGCTAACTGCACAATGTGCTGAAAGGGACTGCAACACCGTCCAGTGTCCAGTGTCCAATTTCACAAAATTATTACTTTGTTCTTGTTATGGGGCCTTAAAGTTATGCTATGCTAAGTGGCGTCTGCGTGAGATTTATTGGGGCCTTGCTGTAAACCAGCCTATCAAAGCAGAGTTTGTCAAATGATTTACAAGCCAGTCATACAAGAAAAATCACAATCAGCTTGTAAAACATTGTGGAGGGTTATTTATTTATTTTTTAATAACATTTTTAAAAAAGGCTTATCCGAAGTCACATGAGAATGCTGTAGTGCATTCAATAAAGAGCTGGGCAATACGATGATTTATCATATCGTGATAAATTTTGTTCTCGTGATGCACAGTATGATTTTCTAAGCCTATCGAGGATCGTGTTGGTGCTTAATAAACATGGATCAAGTGCAGATTTTATACTAACAGTGTAATTAGACTGGTTTAACTAGATGAAGAGCAGCAGATGTTAAATAAAAATCACTGTATTCAGTATGGGAGAGGATCTGAATAGCAGTTTTTAAGAATCTGTAATCTTTACTATATCGCCCAGCCCTAATTCGGTGGCAATCTTTAGCATACACTCATCATAGACATAGATGTCACGGATGTTGGGCTTTTAGTGATGGCTTTGAGCTGTTCTTTTTGTGGAACAGACGAGCGTTGGGCGGTCTCCACTTTTTTCATACCGTATTTTCTGCAGTGTGTGGTATTACTGGGGACAGGATGGGGTCAGGGGCTGTATGGTGAACGAGTAGAGCAAATGGTTCTACGTTTCCGTGGCTTCTGCACCACCACAACCTGCCTTATTGTGGAAAAATATATAGTGAAAAATGATCAAATACACAGTTCAGTTTGCTCGCAGGGGGAAAACGAAGTGGACAAACATCATTTTATATTCGCCATTTAATAAATACTAAACTGCCAGTCTGCACGTGTTAAACTGCTCTGAATCAGGAGAGAAACGCTGGTCAGCATTAGCTTCAGTTAGATCGAAGTCGAGCGACTGGTGTTGAGAGGAATGGAAAGGCCTTTTTTTCACCTTTTTTGGGGGGTTTCTGAATTCAACACAGGGTCGAAATTACACCTAGTGGGAAATCCCATAAAGGTACACCCCTAGCCAGCAGCATTTCCTGAGTCATTCTGATGTTGAGTGTGTGTTGTCTTCATTCTCTCTTTGTGTTTGTACAGTCCTAATGCTGACAGTTTTATTTTCACTTGAATTTAATTCAGCTGCTGAATAGGAAACCTGGCTGCTATCAGGATGGGCTGGGTGTGCTGTACCTAACGGTAACAGCAGCACGTTGTCATTTCCAGTCTGCCTAACTACTACAGTAGTGACTAATCCTGGTCTTGAGCTCTACCTTCTCGATGTAAGAGTAATCTACCATGGCTGCTCCAGCCAATTAACCCTTTCAGAAGTTGCATTAGTGTTGGGTAAGTATGGGAGGCAGCATGCTGGATGCAGTTGAGCTCTCCAAGAGGCCAGTGACCTCTGATATAGTGCAGCTCTGTAAAAACATGCTTTGCGCTAGGACACGAACGCAGACTCTTTGACCAACAAAGACTGGGTTTCACACTCTGTGCATTTAAAAAAAGTCTGAGCTTTGGGGCTGCAGCGGCACCAGGCATCTTGTACCACAGCATGCTTCTTTCCAGTCAGCTGTCCAGAGTTCATCCTGCTTCTGTTGGAGTAACTGTCTCTGCTGTCCAGGGAAGGCTTTCTGCCAGGTTTTGCCGTAAGGATTTGATTGGATTCAGCACAAGAGCATTAGTGAGGTCAGGCTGTCGGTCAGCATCATTAGCACCCCACCTCATCCCAGATGTATTGGATGGAGCGCCAGCCATCATGTTAGAGAGCCCTGTTCCACTGCTCCACAGCTCAAGCTGGGGGGGGGGGGGGGGGGTGCTTTTATACCTCTTTAACCTACGCCTGGCATTGGGCATAGTGCCAACATGTTTATCAAATGTTTATCTGCTCCGGACTCCAGAGTTCTATTCTATTGGCAGTGCTTCTCTGCAGGGACTAGACAAGCTGTGTGCGTGTTTGTGCATTTTGCACATCTGTGTCAGCAATGGCTGCAAATGAAAGTAGCCGAATGCATTTATTTAGAAGGGGTGTCCACAAACATTTGGACATATCGTGTAGTTGATTTGAGTAGGCTTTGCACATGCTGCACATTGGTCTTTGTACCAACACAGACAGAAAATTAGTATAATCCTTAACGTCCCAGGCTGCGTCTGATTCAGGGGAGCGTTAGATTCCCGGCTGACTCTCTGTTTGTCTCGGATCGATCGGTAAATGAGCGGATCCGTCTTTAGGTCATTGCTGCTGCTGGGATGTTTTTGTTATCAGCGAGTGATGATGAGGGTGTCGCGCTTTGGCCTCCTTAAACGTTGTGTTATCAGTACAAACACGCCGGCTGCCTGTCTGTCTGTCTGTCTGCCTGTCTGTCTGGTGAGTCAGTGTTGATTTGCATATGTTCTTCTTCTCTGCAGCAGCGAAGGCCAGGTTGTTTCGCATCCTTTTGTTTGTGCTGCGACCAATTTCTTGGTGCAGCACGAGTCACGCTTCGTTCCCCTCCGTTTGATTACACTGGAGAAAGAAGTGAGCGCGAGCGTGAGCACAAAAACGAGCAAGCATGAAGAGATTACGTGATTAGGCTGGGAGAGCAAGATTGGTAGAACGTGCAGAGGGAGAGGCGAAGGTAAACGATAGAGACCGGACAGGAGAATGGACCTACCTTTATCATGATCCAAATTCAGCTCAGTAAGACCCAGCATCACAGGGTCTTACACTACTGCCTGTATTCACCCTCAGTCATGACTTGTTCATTGAACTTTGTTGGAGGTGCCTTTACGCTTCTTGTAGTCTGCTCTTGTGGGCTGACTTTGCTAGGATGGCCTGACCTGGCCATGCGGGCAGTGGTTTCACTTGGACAGTGGAACGCCTGCTTTCTAAATCCCTTCCCAGGCTCTTCTGCATCTACAGCCTTCGTTCTGAAGGGCTCAGGGAACTCTTTGGAGCTGGCCATGGTGATCTTCACCACTCACCTCAACTATCAAGAGCAAATGTTTACCTGTTTAAATCCATTCAAATAAAGTCATGCTGCTGCCATCAGCAGCCTGAGCCTGAGAGAGCACGATTGGCCTTGCTCTCTCTCAATGTGGATAGAGTGTGATGTTTCAGTGTGATGCTGGCCAGCACAGGCGTCTACTAGCCAATGCATCAGAGCTATGTCCCCGGGCACGTTGGTCAGGTTGCCCAGTTGCCCGGTTGACTGTGGTGAAGGCGGTTCGATAAGAGGCTGTGTCTGGTGTGCATTGTGTCAGCCCTTACCCTCCTAGTGTTGGGAGCAGGGGGAGAGTGCTAATGAGTGGGTTGGGTTCTTGGCTATTTAGGGAGGTAAATTGGGTAAGTTCAGAAAGACAAAGATGTTTTGGGTCTTTGTCTGTCCTAATATTTTCACAGGACTGATTGCTTAATCCTGATGATGATGACTAGGTTCCGCACAGATGCCATGGAACACTAATCTGCATCAGTAAGTGCAAATGAAGGCCGTGAGTCTGCATTGGTTAAGCCAAAATACTGTCAAACCGGTGTGTTGGCACCGTTCTCCTGAGCATGGCGTGTGTCAGAGAACTGAAAAAATATTCATTTGCATTAATATCAGCACTCATTCAAATGATTGTGGTGTTCCACAACATGCAACCCTGAGTTGTCACACACTTCTTATCATTTTAAAGCAGCTTTATGTAATATTTTTACCTTAAAATAACAGCTTCTAGATCATGTGGGTCATGTGGACTGTGACAGGGAGAGTAGCGCCTCTATGATTGGAGCTACAATGGGCTCGGTCATCAGGAACTGCACTATGTAAACTTTTTGGTGAAGGGGGCAGAACATTGCTCACGAGAACAGCAGAACTCTGCATATCCTGAGTCATATCCTGTAAAATTATGTATTAATATTACTCCACTGCCTCAACCACATGCTTCTTTCACTTTCAGTGCATTTTCAGGAAGCTTGTCCATAAAAGCATGTGCATGGCTCAAGCACGAACACTGTAGGCGGAGCCTGGGAGCAAGAAATACCCATTCTCACATAATGCTGCTTTAAAACGTCTTGACATTCATACATATTGAAAAAACATGTTCTTTATGGAACCAAAGTTGGTTCCTCTATGGCATTGCTCAAGGAACCCTCTGTAGCACCATTACTTTTAAGGACGTATAGTGTCAAAATCACGTAAGCGAGTCTGTGAGTGACTGCTCAGCTCGACTCCAGACGTGCCTTGACTGACGGGTCACATCAGAAACCTTGATTTTCTGCTGAATGTTCTCTAATTCTCCTTCTGACCGCAAATCCTGCCTTGTGATGAGTTTTGCAATATAGGGAAAGTGGGAGGGGGGATAAAGAGAGAGGTGATGGCTAGATTTAAGTGTTGCTCAATAGCAGTGCAAGTTGCGGCAAGTGC
>NC_132886.1:9911767-9931767 GCF_030463535.1 Salminus brasiliensis
TCCTTTTTGACAGGCTGGTAAAGTGGCACATTGCTAGGCCCGAAAGCTGAAGCTGTCCTGGCCCTTATTTGTCTTTCTCAACTTCTCCTACTACCCCAGTTTACAAGCAGGTCAGCAAACTTGATCGGAAGTTTCAGCCTACTGGCTCGCAGCGTGCCGCTGTCTTCTGTAGCGTGAGCTCGTTTCTCTTCCTACATGTTCATTCCGCCTTCTAATCCGTCTCTCCCACTTACAGTCAGCCCTTCTGAAGACGCTGGAGCTGCCAGGCCTGGTGTGAGGCTTCAAGCATTTGGCACTGGGCGTCCTTGATGATGGACCACTCGCTCGCCTCTGTTTTCCATCCTTATTTCCATCCCTCTCTGTTCATGCAGGCCCTTACATTTCTGCCTCCTCTGTTTTATTATTCAGTTTATTTATTTTTCCTTCCTTCCTTCAAACGTTCTCTTTCTTTGGAAGCAGCACAGCTAAATTGATTAGCGACGACTCAGTAACCTCAAACCCATACAATACTATATACCATATCCTCAAACCTCCCAAATACAGCAAAAGTTAATCCCTGTCTCACACCAACACACACACACACACACTCTCTCTCACATACACACGATGTTAATCTTACGACACAGTGACCCACTAACACACTGACTTCACAGCTCCTTTCAGGTTCTGAATTATTAACAATAATAAAATATTACTAGCGGTGGGACACATTCCTAAGGAATCGCTGACGTTGCCGAACGTTTGGATGAATTGGCCGGAGCACCGAGCACTGACTCTCTTTTCTCATTCCGACACGGTTCTCTACTTTGGTCCGTATGTGTTCAGTCCTATGAATTATTAAAGTCACGCTGGACTGCGCACAAGCAGCAGGGTCTGTATATACTTCAGCCTCCTAGACTCCGGACATGGAGGCTTATTTGGATCAGCGCTAAAGATGTGCCTGAGTGCTTTGTTGAGCGTTTGAGGTTGCAGTGGTCAGTTGGAGAAGTCACTGTCCAGGCAGTTAATCACGTTACATTATGGGAAGATGGGGAAAACGGGCAGGATGAGAATTCTGTGCAATCGCATATAGATTTTTTATTGTATTTGTGATTAAATGCATGTTATTACACTTGATTACTACAAAGCACGAGTACTTTAACATGACAAGACAAAAAACAAAAGAGAAATGCAAGCCTTTATCTAGTTAAAAGAATATGTCATTGTTGTCATGCTAAAACTTGAAATCTCCATTCTTGTCGTTTTTCACTGTTTGACATAATGAGAATCTGGCAGTTGTTAAGGACCAATAGAAATGCTCCAAAATGACTTTCTGAAAAATCTTTGCGCATCAGATCAGGGAAACTGTGACTGTGGAAGTTACTTTTAAATGAAGGCTGCGTCTGAATGGTTGAAAGAGGCCTCATATCTGCTTCTCTGATCATGTGGATCCACTTGCTATTCAGCTCTGCCAACATTCTGTGAAGTGATGAGCTGTAGATCAGGCAAAAGCAAGGAAAGCAGACACAGACAGAACGTTTTATAGATGTCTTTGAAGGTGGTTTCTTTGGTTTCTCCGTATCACCCAGGAAAGTAAACCCTGTGAATGCTCTTTCTCCCAGCTCACTCCGTCATCTCAGTTCTCAGGGACACAGCTGACCCATTGCCTTGGTTGTTGCCACGCCTGTGCCAGAGACAGCAGTGATTTGTGGTCCAGCGGACTAAGGCGCCGTCCCTATTATCGGAGGATCGCTGGGTCGAAGTCCTGCTGCTAGCCATCAGCAGCCGAGTCCCCCAGAGAGCACAGTTGGCCTTGCTCTCTCCCTACATCGTTTTGCTGCCCGATGCTGCCGTCTGCGGAATGGTGCGTCGAAACCGGGTATGCGGCGCTCTTTCCACCAGACGCGTTGGCTGCCAGATGGCGTTGCATTGGGTGCATTGAGCATGTGATGGTCCGCCCTTACTAGTGTGGGGACATTGTGTGCAATGGGGGGAGAGAGTTTGTACGGGTTGGGAAATTGACGGTATAATTTGGAAAGAAAATGGGTGAAAAATCAGATAAAAAAAAAAAAAAAAAAAGAATTATATAATCATAAAAGTTGTTTGCAAGTCCTTTTTTCTCTTTCTTTCCTCTTAAGCTGAATTATTGTCTGTTACGTGTTCCAACACAAAAATGCATCAGAATGCAGTTACTTTATCAGCGTAGTTAAAAATCTAAAGGCATTCCTGAGATTTTTGTCCATCTTGCACTTTCTGTGCACGTAGATTGTGTCCTTGTTGTCATGGTGATGAGTGGAGTTTGTGAGTCACTGAGGAAAGCATGAGCCAGAACGGGACTGAGATTATGACGTCATAATGAAGAGATGACCTCATCGCCCCGGTGCAGTAGCTTTCTAATCCCTCAGCTGTTCTCCAGAGTTATCCAGGATAATCAATAATAATAATATTAATATTGCATTCAATATTTCACAACTCTGTTTTCAATACCAAAAAAATATTTTGCAATTATTTTACTTCCAGCTGTATAAATCTCAAGGAAAACATTGTATTTGAGATCATTCAGAATTAGGGAAATAGTGTACTAGGTATAGTGTTAAATGGTTCCTCCAGCATTTTTATTTAAATAATGGTGAAATACATAAAAAACTGAATTAAGTCAAATTTGAGATTTGATGAGTCAGTAAATCTTTTTAAGAATCGCCCTCAAGTCATCGGAATTTCAGAGATTTACATGCCTCTTAACTGACAAAGAATTTGGGGGTCAAATATGGGGTCAACAGGATGTTGCTGTTTACAGTTACATTCATGGCCTTTGGCTGAAACTCTTATCCAGAGCGACTTCCATTTGAATCCTAACATGGAGAGGAAGATGAATGTAGTGTTAGGAGTCTTGCCCAAGGACTCTTGGACCACCTCTCGGACAAGAATGGAACCCTAGTCTGCAGAGAGAAGGCCGTGTTGATCACTACTGCACTACACCAGCCACTACTACACTACACCACTACACCACAAGGCAGCATGGCTGTTTTAATGCATGCTCTACTACACGCATGTCTTGCCAGTTGCCAGACAGCTCTTTCTCTGGGAAACGACTGGAGGGTCAGAACATCTCCAAAGAAATCGGGCAGATCTGTGGGTGCCCCCGGTATATAATGTAAGGACAAACGGTGAACCGACGACAGGGTCATGCACACCTAAGGCTCATTAATGTGATCCATGCAGGCCCCATCTCATAACTTGCAGGACTTAAAGGATCTGCTACTGACCTCTCCGTGCCAGATAACACAGGACACCTTCAGAGGTGGGAGAAGAGGGAACTACTCAGTATTAGGCAGGTGGTGTTAATGATATGGCTGAAAATGGTGGGATTATCTTCTCTTGTTTATTTAAAAATTATTGTTAAACCCTTAACAAGCACAGTCTGCAGGCTGGAAGTGTTACTACAGACTTCTACTATGAGAGAGAAGCCCCAGCAGTCTGTACAGACGTCCCTGTAGTTACTGAGTAATACGCTTTAGTGTGTAATAAGCCTTTAACTAAGGGTTAATAAGCAAATGTAGGCCTGATACAGCTCAGAATGTAAAATTTCACTGCATCCAAAGGAGAAGTCTGTCTGTGTTGGCTGCATCCAGCCATGCACTAATCGCACCGTCGCAGTGGGAACTGTCCTCCTGTTGGATGCTTAAAGTTTACCATCTCTGCTAGCTGTTGTGTATAGCACAGCTCTCTCTCTCTCTCTCTCTCTCTCTCTCTCTCTCTCGCTTTCTATCTTCTCATGTGTCCATCTCATCATCTCTAAACAGGATTAGTGCAGGACTCACATCGTTAGCAGGTAATCGTTTTAATGAAGGAACCAGTGCACACATGCATGCATGCGTGTGTGTGTGTGTGTGTGTGTGTGTGTGTGTGTGTGCCTAGTGTGACACACTTTCTTTAACCTTATAAGCCACTCATGCGTTATCAAAAGCATCCTGACTGCACTTTATATAGGCCTGTGTGTGTGTGTGTGTGTGTGTGTGTGCGTTAAAGTGAGTTTGTGACGTCTTTGGTGATTCCTCCTTTATCTCCTCCTGCTTGTTGAGTGAAGCTGGCAAGCTCGGAGGCCTCTGCAGTGCGGAGATCACTCGGCTGGAGGGGTGGGGGGTGCACGTACATGTGTGTGCTCCTCCTAGTAAAGTGCCCTATCTATTCATAACACACCCCCCTCAGAAACTCATCAGCGTGTCTGCTTAGTTGTTGTGTGTGTGTTAGCCTTGTCCAGAACAGCCGTGTGTGTGTGTGTGTGTGTGTGTGTGTGTGTGTGTGTGTGTGTGTGTGTGCACAGGTGTGATGCAGTTTTGTCCTAGTAGACTTTGTGTGTTCTTGTTTGTTTGTTTGTTTGTTTTTAGCATCAGAATCTCCATTTCAGCTGAGGGACAGGCAAACTCAGCAGCAGAACCAATCAGAATCTCCATTTCCGCTTGGGGGTGGTCAGACTCAGCAGCAGAACCAATCAGAATCTCCATTTCCGCTTGGGGGTGGTCAGACTCAGCAGCAGAACCAATCAGAATCTCCATTTCCGCTTGGGGGTGGTCAGACTCAGCAGCAGAACCAATCAGAATCTCCATTTCCGCTTCGGGGTGGTCAAAGTCAGCAGCAGAACCAATCATCAATAGCCTGGAGCTCTAACCGCTGAGCCACACTGCCACATACAGTGTTTTGAAGTTGGAGCGTGGACTCGAGGAGTAGAAAGCATTTCTACATTGAGTTGTGGAGCAGTGGACCGGGGTTCTCTGCACTCTTAAAGTATAAGTAATCCTTGAGGAACATTTGGAATGTTCAAGGAATCTTTTTCTTCTGAAAAAAATAATAAATAATAATAATAATCATCATCATCTTAAAGGTTCCTTAAAGCACCTGAAGAGGTTCCACCAACTGAAAAACTTCCCAGCTTCCTTAAGGATGGTATACTTTTAACAGTGGACTAATAGAGCTCCATCCAGTACGTTTGGGATGAGTTGAGTGGTGTTTGTGATCCGAAACTTCTCATCCTCATCCTCCTCCTGACCTCACCGATGCTCTCGTCCCTAGCAGTCCCAAGCAACTCCTTCTTAAAACAGCTGATTTCAGAAGATAGAAGATCTGGAGATATGACCCACGTTCTGATGTTCTAACCTTGCATGGAAACAGACGTGTGAGTAGCTTAACGGCGGCCCTTCCCAAAGTAATCAGTCCTAAAACCAAGTTCACTGCAGAACTTTTCTTTGGACAACATGAGGACAGCTAACGGGGCCAATGTCAGGGCTAACCTCCTTTTTTATGTGTGTGTAGACTGGTGTGAATGTAATGGAGAGAGCCCCCGAGGGTGGGTGTGTGTGTGTGTGTGTGTGTGTGTGTGTGTGTGTGTGTGTGTGTGTGTGTGTGTGTGTGTGTGTGTGTGTGTGTGTGTGTGTGTGTGTGTGTGTGTGTCTGGGGATAATTGGAGGTTGTGTCTGGGCCGTTTGTGTGTGAGAAAGACAAGGGATTCACACTCTGCCTTCCTTCTAGCTTCGCTTCCTGAACGGAGTACTGGAGAAAAGGATGGCACGGAGAAGGAGAAGTGAGGAGGGAGGGATGACACACACACACACGCTGCACACACACTCTGCACACTCCGTCTGCTTGGACACCTCCTCTGAGACAGCTGGATATGTGTGCAAGTGTGAACGTGGAGTTTGCAAAGGCCACTGCATTACAGCAGAGTGTCTACCATGCACGGATTTAGCAAAATATCATCTCTCTCTCTCGCTCTCTCGCTCTCTCTCTCTCTCTCTCTCTCGCTCGCCCCCATCCCACCCCCCCCACCCCTTTGTGTGTGTTTCTTCTTTTTTCATCATTTTGCCTAGTCCACAAATCACATTCAGTGAACACTGCGGATACAGCCTCTTTATTTTAGCCCAGTAAACTCAGCACATCCAGGATACTGAAGGGTGTGTGTGTGTGTGTGTGTGTGTGTGTGTGTGTCATGCATAGGTAGCTATACCTACCCTTTTTTATTCCACAAACCAAATACAGTGAACACTGTGTGTGTGTGTGTGTGTGTGTGTGTGTGTGTGTGTGTGTGTGTGTGCTGCTACTGCACTATGAAACTTGTGACCTCTCTCCCGGCCTGTGTAACGCTGTGTGACCACAGTGTGTCACAGTGTAAACTCCTGTGGAATTACTCTACCACCTCAGATTAGGACTGGACCATGCAGTAAAAATATGATACCTCAATATTTAAAGGGGGGGCGGTGATCAGTCAAACCCCCTAATCTCACTTAAAGTCTTGTCGCTGTATGCAATCAAATCCTCACAGCAATGCTCCGAAATCTAGTTGTAGGTCCTCTCTGGCAGTACAGACAGTCACTCCAACAAAAGCAGGATAAGCTCAGAAGAACTATGAATAAGCAGGTGTCCCAATAGTATTGTGTGTGTGTGTGTGTGTGTGTGTGTGTGTGTGTGTGTCAGTTTCATACCTGGTGTTGGAGTGTGTTGTGGGCTGTCTGTCAGCTCGACAGATTGGCTCCTCTGCAGGAGAAGGAGAAGCAGGTGTAGAGACTAATAGAGCGAGGCCTGCACAGACTCTCTGCTCTCTACCATCAGTCAACACACACACACACACACACACACACACACACATTCTCATTCCCTCACTCACTCACACACACGCATGCATGCACACTCATTGTCTCATACACTCCCACATACACTCACAGGCTCTTTCTCTCACACACATTCACTCACACTCACACGTACACACTTGCACGCAGAGGCTTCCTCCTCCAGTTCTTTCCTCTTGTGGAAAACTGCTTCTTCAGACGTGTGTGTGTGTGTGTGTGTGTGTGTGTGTGTGTGTGTGTGTGTTGCTCCTGCAGGGTTTTGTACCTGTGGGTTGTAAGCTGGTTGTTTGTCGGGCAGCTAACACCTCTCCCACTGTGATACAACTCGCAGCGAAAAAGAAAAACAGGAACAGGTGTTGTCATGGCGACAGCCCAAGTGTAGCAGTCGTCAAGTTAGCGATAGCGTCAACCTGCTGGCAGCTCGGATTTCATCCGACCCAGATATGAAGTCGTCAGTTTTGTTTGATCAGTAATGCAGCTTTACTGAGATGTGGGTTCAGCTGTTTGTTGGAGGTGAAGCAGCTGGAGGTGAAGCAGTTGGTGGTGGTCCGAGACCCCTGTAGTTTTACGGACACTCTTGCTTGTCTGCTGATACAGGTCTGATTTTTACTGAGCTTCAGAAGTAAGGTAACAGTCGAACTACAGTCGAACTCTCCGTGACCTCAAATCTGGGCTGTTTTTCTAAGTTTGGCCTCACATTGTAAAGCTAGCATAGCAACGCCATAGCGACTACCTGGCATATCATAGCTAACTCTAAGCAACACCACAGGACCCACTTTGCAACATCATATCAACTACCTGGGATACCATAGCAAAACCACAGCAACTACCTGGGGTAGCCTAGCTACCTCTAAGCAACACCACAGCAACCACCTTGCAACACTATTTTAGCTACCTGGGATACCATAGCAACACTATAGCAACCAACAAGCAACTTCAGGGCAAGCTTTTTACAACACCATAGCAACAACCTTGCAACGCTATAACAACCACCTTACAAACACTTAGCAAGACCCCAGCAACCACCTGGGATACAATAGCAACCCCCTAGCAACTACCTGGTAACCCCTAGCAACCGGCTGGTATACCACAGCAACTACATAGCAACAATGATGTTTGTGCCGCAGTGCTGAAGACTCATTATTTCAACGAAGAGTAAATGCTTGGTTTGAAACCCCGCCCCCTTCCTGTGATTTATTTCCTTATTTGGGTTAATGCAATAATTAGTGCATAAACAGACTGCTGTGTTACCACCGCAACGCTAACGATGCTACATCTGGAAAGCTGCACATTTGGCGAGAGCCTTGTGGGTATGATATACTCAGACACACACACACACACACACACACACACACACACACACACACACACACACAGCCATAACCATAAACCAGCTGACCGTGTCCACTGTGTGATACTGTGTGTGTTGTAGAGGCACTCTGGCCCAGATTTGAGGAGCTTGTAACCAGGGCTATTGATCTGCTGTAAACCAGCCTGCTCACCTTCTGCAGTGGTGCCGCAGTCGTCCGTAGATCTGCTCGTTTAAAGAGTCGGCCAGCGCCCTTCTGGTGATCTTGAAGGTAGAAGGAGTTTATAAGAAACTGTGAGCATTTCTTAGAGATTACTAATGATTTATTAATATTGATGTAGAAAGAAGCTCGTTAGTTAATGTTTCTGGTCTTCACAGCCAGGTTTGGGGGGAGATGTATATCACTGAATGACCAATGAAAAATACGTATCTCCATTTTTGTCTGATTTTAATTTCCTCAGTGGTCTGAACCCTGTAGCTGCTTCAGTGCACAGTGTTGATAATTCTGAATAAATAGACCAATAGAAACGCTCTACCAATGAATAACACGGTAGAAACCATTCGGGATACCATAGCAACTCCATGGCAATACCCTAGCGACTACTAATCAACTCCATAGCAACCTTCTAACAACTATCGATCAATCACTTGGTATACCATAGCAACCATTTAACAACCATGTAGCTACCCCATAGCAACCACCTGGGACACCATAGCAACCATCTAGCAACTTCCTAGCTACCCCATAACAACCACCTGGGACACTATAGCAACCGTTTATCAACTGTGTGGCTACACCATACCTGGGAAACTTTAGCAACCATCTAGCAACTACCCGTCAACCCCATCACAAGCACCTGGGTCACTGTAGCAACCATCAGGCAAGTACATGGCTACTCCATAGCAAGCATCTGGGCTTACTAAAGCAACCAGATAG
Source organism: Salminus brasiliensis (assembly GCF_030463535.1). Taxonomy (NCBI): domain Eukaryota; kingdom Metazoa; phylum Chordata; class Actinopteri; order Characiformes; family Bryconidae; genus Salminus; species Salminus brasiliensis. Next base: position 9,920,613 of record NC_132886.1, read on the forward strand.
CAACTATCTATTAACCCCATAGCAACCATTGAGCAACCACCTAACTACCCCGTAGCAACCACCTTCTGCACCATAGTAACCACCTAGCTACCCCATAGCAACCTTCTGGGACACCATAGCAACCATCTAGCAACCACGTAGCTACCCCATAGCAACCATCTAGCAACCACGTAGCTACCCCATAGCAACCACCTGGGGCACCATAGAACACCCTGTAGTCATCATGTTTGGATGGAATGTGATCTGTTAAAGGATCTGCTCCTCGGGGTGATCCGTCTGAGATAACGGTGGTGGAGGAAAAAATAACAGGGATCTAAATTCATGATTTCTGTCTCTCCAGAGAGGACGAGACACCACAGGATATTTCATAACCTGACAGATAACCAGAGCTTTATTAATAATTACACATCATGAGTCAATGAAACACACACACACACACAGCCATCCCCCCGTACATTCTTCAGAATGTCAGTCTCATTGTAGTGACACACACACTGTTTTATTCTAATGTATGTAAATGAGCTGCTGATCGTAATTCCACTTCCTCTTCCACTGTCTTGGTTGGTGTCAGTTGTAGCTCACTGAGCTGGTTTGACTCTCATGGTGCCGAGGATCTGCTCCTCTTTCGTGGGAAAGTGCTGCTTTAGCCCAACTGGGTCAGAAAGGAAGTGCCTATGTGTGCGCGCACACACACACACACACACACACACACACACACACACACTTGCAGTGTAGACCGTGTGTTGGTGTGTTGAGTGTGCATGCATAAACATGAACGATAGAGCAGGAAGTGGCGGAAACTCATTTTTCCTCTCTGCTGTCACCAAACAGGACCGGCATGCGTAAGAGAGAGAAAGAGAGCTAAAGAGAAAGAGAGCTAAAGAGAAAGAGAGCTAAAGAGAAAGAGAGAGGGAGGAACTGCAAAAAAAAACAAACAAACAAAAAAAAACGGATGAGCGAGGGACAGACAAAAAAACTGATTTGATGAGGGAGGAGACAAATTTGATGAAATTGGATGAGGTGAGGCAGTTCTGTTAGCTGCCAGAGGAGAGAGAGAGAGAGAGAGAGAGAGAGATGTATAAAGAGGAAGAAATAGGAGAATGCCAGAGGGAGGGAGGGAGGGCGCGAGGAAAAGTGGGTGAGGGAGGTAGCACGAGGAAAAGTGGGTGAGGGAGGGCGCGAGGAAAAGTGGGTGGGGGAGGGAGGGCGCGAGGAAAAGTGGGTGGGGGAGGGAGGGCGCGAGGAAAAGTGGGTGAGGGAGGGCGCGAGGAAAAGTGGGTGAACGAGAGAGCACGAGTAAAAGTGGGTGAGCAAGAGAGAAAGTGAGGAAGAGTGGGTGAGGGAGGGAGAGAGTGGGTGAGAGAGAGAGAGCGCGAGTAAAAGTGGGTGAGAGAGAGCGCGAGTAAAAGTGGGTGAGAGAGAGAGCGAGTAAAAGTGGGTGAGGGAGGGCGCGAGGAAAAGTGGGTGAACGAGAGAGCGCGAGTAAAAGTGGGTGAGCAAGAGAGAGAGTGAGGAAGAGTGGGTGAGGGAGGGAGAGCGAGTAAAAGTGGGTGAGAGAGAGCGAGTAAAAGTGGGTGAGAGAGAGCGAGTAAAAGTGGGTGAGGGAGGGCGCGAGGAAAAGTGGGTGAACGAGAGAGCGAGGAAAAGTGGGTGAGGGAGGGCGCGAGGAAAAGTGGGTGAGAGAGAGAGAGCGCGAGTAAAAGTGGGTGAGGGAGGGCGCGAGTAAAAGTGGGTGAGCAAGAGAGGGCGCGAGGAAAAGTGGGTGAGCAAGAGAGAGAGTGAGGAAGAGTGGGTGAGGGAGGGAGAGAGTGGGTGAGAGAGAGAGAGAGCGAGTAAAAGTGGGTGAGAGAGAGAGCGAGTAAAAGTGGGTGAGGGAGGGCGCGAGGAAAAGTGGGTGAACGAGAGAGCGCGAGTAAAAGTGGGTGAGCAAGAGAGAGAGCGAGTAAAAGTGGGTGAGGGAGGGAGAGCGAGTAAAAGTGGGTGAGAGAGGGCGCGAGGAAAAGTGGGTGAACGAGAGAGCGAGGAAAAGTGGGTGAGGGAGGGCGCGAGGAAAAGTGGGTGAGCAAGAGAGAGAGTGAGGAAGAGTGGGTGAGGGAGGGAGAGAGTGGGTGAGAGAGAGAGAGAGCGAGTAAAAGTGGGTGAGAGAGAGAGAGCGAGTAAAAGTGGGTGAGGGAGGGCGCGAGGAAAAGTGGGTGAACGAGAGAGCGCGAGTAAAAGTGGGTGAGCAAGAGAGAGAGTGAGGAAGAGTGGGTGAGAGAGAGCGAGGAAAAGTGGGTGGGTGAGAGAGAGCGAGGAAAAGTGGGTGAGAGAGAGCGAGGAAAAGTGGGTGAGAGAGAGCGAGGAAAAGTGGGTGGGTGAGAGAGAGCGAGGAAAAGTGGGTGAGAGAGAGCGAGGAAAAGTGGGTGAGGGAGGGCGCAAGGAAAAGTGGGTGAGCAAGAGAGAGAGTGAGGAAGAGTGGGTGAGAGAGAGAGCGAGGAAAAGTGGGTGAGAGAGAGCGAGGAAAAGTGGGTGAGGGAGGGCGCGAGGAAAAGTGGGTGAGCAAGAGAGAGAGTGAGGAAGAGTGGGTGAGGGAGGGAGAGAGCGAGTAAAAGTGGGTGAGAGAGAGAGAGCGAGTAAAAGTGGGTGAGGGAGGGCGCGAGGAAAAGTGGGTGAACGAGAGAGCGCGAGTAAAAGTGGGTGAGCAAGAGAGAGTGAGGAAGAGTGGGTGAGGGAGGGAGCGCGAGTAAAAGTGGGTGAGAGAGAGAGAGCGAGTAAAAGTGGGTGAGGGAGGGCGCGAGGAAAAGTGGGTGAACGAGAGAGCGCGAGTAAAAGTGGGTGAGCAAGAGAGAGAGTGAGGGAGAGTGGGTGAGGGAGAGGGAGAGTGGGTGAGGGAGGGGGAGAGTGGGTGAGGGAGAGGGAGAGTGGGTGAGGGAGGGGGAGAGTGGGTGAGAGAGAGAGAGCGAGTAAAAGTGGGTGAGAGAGAGCGAGGAAAAGTGGGTGAGAGAGAGCGAGGAAAAGTGGGTGAGAGAGAGCGAGGAAAAGTGGGTGAGGGAGGGAGAGAGTGGGTGAGAGAGAGAGAGAGTAAAAGTGGGTGAGAGAGAGAGCGAGTAAAAGTGGGTGAGGGAGGGCGCGAGGAAAAGTGGGTGAACGAGAGAGCGCGAGTAAAAGTGGGTGAGCAAGAGAGAGAGTGAGGAAGAGTGGGTGAGGGAGGGAGAGAGTGGGTGAGAGAGAGAGAGAGCGAGTAAAAGTGGGTGAGGGAGGGGGAGAGTGGGTGAGAGAGAGAGAGCGAGTAAAAGTGGGTGAGAGAGCGAGGAAAAGTGGGTGAGAGAGAGCGAGGAAAAGTGGGTGAGGGAGGGAGAGAGAGGGTGAGAGAGAGAGAGAGTAAAAGTGGGTGAGGGAGAGAGCGAGTAAAAGTGGGTGAGGGAGAGAGCGAGTAAAAGTGGGTGAACGAGAGAGCGCGAGTAAAAGTGGGTGAACGAGAGAGCGCGAGTAAAAGTGGGTGAGCAAGAGAGAGAGTGAGGAAGAGTGGGTGAGGGAGGGAGAGAGTGGGTGAGAGAGAGAGAGAGCGAGTAAAAGTGGGTGAGAGAGAGAGAGCGAGTAAAAGTGGGTGAGAGAGAGAGAGCGAGTAAAAGTGGGTGAGAGAGAGAGAGCGAGTAAAAGTGGGTGAGAGAGAGAGCGAGTAAAAGTGGGTGAGAGAGAGAGCGAGTAAAAGTGGGTGAGAGAGAGAGAGCGAGTAAAAGTGGGTGAGAGAGATGGGGATATTGCTCTGGCTGGCTGTCTTGCGGTCTTTCACTCAGTCGTGAACTGCTCCTCCTTATCAGAAGAGACAAGAACTCCATTCTCTCTCTCTCTCTCTCTCTCTCTCTCTCTCTCTCTCACACTCACACTCACACACACACACACACACACACGTATTGTTGTACACACTGATATGATGAACGCTGCTGTGTGTGATTTGAGCTTCCCTCAGTCGCTCTGGCTGAAAGTCACCTTCACTGCTCTACGGTGTGATGGTTCAGGCTCCGTTTGAACAGTAAGTGCTGATAGTTTGGAGTTTAGGATTAGAATGAACGAGCTCAGGGCTGATGGGGTTTAACTCTGATCCAGGACCTGCTGGCCTGGCCAAAAAAAAAAAACACGAGCAGCAGGCTTTTCTTTGCCCGCAGTTCTGTTCACTGAGAGGGCAAGACTGTTTGACCGTGTGGTCAGTAGCTATGCTCACTTGCACTCCAGTGGTTCAGCCAGTATAGTCAAGTTAGTTTCATTGGACTGAGTGGCAAAACCTTCCGCAGCACGGCTGCAGCTTTCATTAGGGGAAACTTCCAAACAGGGAATGAACCAGTCGTCCGTGGACATCGATATGTAGCCGGGAATGTCAAGCTGTGTGACGATCCAACATCCTGACCCGAGGTTGCTGTAGTCACAGAATGCAAACAAATCCTCACAACAATGCTCCGGATTTTAGTAGAAAGCCGCCGCCTGTAGTTTTCTTAATTTCAGAAGAAACAGTGGATGAGCAGGTGTCCCAATACTTTTGTCTATATAAAGTATTCAGAATATAAATACGGACAAATATGGACAGTTTGTGAGTATGTGAGTGTCCCTGTGGTGTGTGTGTGTGTGTGTGTGTGTGTACTATATTTATAATATATTATAAATTAATACTTTTGAATGGAAATAGTTGGATCTGATAAAACTGATAACTACTAAGTGAACTAAGGTGCTGCTACTATGACCTGAGGACCGCTGGGTAAAGTCCTGGGCCATGCTGCCTGCCATCAGCTGCCGGAGCCTGAGAGAGCACCATTGGTCTTGCTCTCTCCGGGTGAGTAGATGGCTCTCTCTTTCTTTCCGCACATCACTTTGGTGTAATGCTGGCCGATGCATCATAGCTAGGTACCCAACACTCCAAGCTCCAAGGTCGTTGTTGGCTTGGTTGCTTGGTGACGTTGCATCAGCAGCGGTTCGAAAAGAGGCGGAGTCTGGTTGTGCATGTCTTGAAAGAGGCATGTTTTGCAACCTCAACCTCCCAGTGTCTGGAGCTTTACATGAGATGGGGGAGAGTACTAACGACGGGGTTGGGTAATTGGCTTTCTAAGTAATTGGTAAAAAAAGAGTAAACAAACAAACAAAAACAAACAAATCTCAAAACTGGCATGAAAAAATGGATGTCTGTATAGAGCTTCAGCGAGTACTTTCAGTATTTTGGATGAATCATCAGAAAGAAGGGCTTTAGGAAGCACAAAGAGCGTCCGTAATGAAGCTTTACTGTAAAATTAATTAGCTCACGCCGTTAATTAGCTTGTGCAATCTGTCAGTCATCCAGTGTGATGGAGAAAAATGTCCCAATCCTTCGGAAACAGGAAGTGTCAGGATGAGTGACTGATTCATTAGACGCCTAATCTTCCATAACGGCACCTTCTAATTCCTTTCAATGTGATCGCGCCTCTGAGGCCTCGTGAATCTGACGAGGTGTTTCAGTGCTGGAAAGATCATTCAGTACTCTCTGATGAGGAGATTTGCTGAGGATTTTCCATCGTTAGATTCCTTTCAACAGTTACAACAAGAGCTCAGATGCCTGCAGCAGAAATAACAATCTGCATTACATATTTGATTTTACAGTTCTGTAATTCCTGACTGTATCAGTCTGTTTCTCTGCAGACTCTGTTAGCCGCCTCCTTTCACCCTGTTCTTCAGTTCTCAGGAGCCCACAGGACTGACCACCACAGAGCAGGTAGTATTTGAGTGGTGGGGTCATTCTCAGCACTGCAGTGACCCTGACTGACATGATGATGCTGGTGGTGTGTTAGTAATGTGTGTTACGCTGGTTCAGGTTGATCAGACACAGCAGTGCTGCTGGAGTGTTTAAACACCTCCTTATCACTGCTGGACTGAGAGCAGTCCCCCAACCAGGAATGGGCAGCATCCTGTGAGCACTGATGAAGGACTAGAGGATGACCAACGCAAACTGTGCAGCAACGGATGCAGAGCTTCTGTCTCTGACTGTACATCTACAAGGTGGATCAGCTAGGTATGAGTGTCTAATAGAGTGGACAGTGAGTGGACAGACACAGTGTTTAAACACTCCAGCAGCACTGCTGTGTCTGATCTGCTCTTGCCAGCAGTGCAACATCTGTCGCTATCGCACTCGCCGCCACCGCAGTGCTTAAAATGACCCACTACTCAAATAATACCTGCTCTATGGTGGTCCTGTGGGGTCCTGACTCTTTGAAGAACAGATGGACTACAGTCTGAATGCAGATGAGCTACAACAAAAGACCACATCAGCCATGAACAGAAATCTGAGGCTGCTGTGGGCTGATGCTCCACAGCTCAACACTGGGGGACGTTATACCCCTCTAGCATGGGCATGAAATTAGGTATGGGCTAGAGAGTCCTGTTCTAGCATTGACACTTTTTCTCAAGCTGTGTGTGTATGTATGCATTTGCACATTTATGTCAGCAGTGGGTGTAACTTAAAGTAGCTTATTCCTTAGAGGGGGTGTCCACAAACATTTGGACAAAGGGTTTATCTTCACCTCCACTGCTCTATGTATGGGTGATATTCCACCATTATCCTGATATCACAATGCAGCAAACATGACTATGGAGATGTGGCAACCCACTACACCCAGCTCCAGCATGAGCGTGTCATCTGGTGCACTCCTCCCGCCCCCCAGCTGTAGCCTTATTAGTAGATTATGCTACATCTGGATGCATATATCTTTTTCCTTCATTCACAATTTGCTTAAAAATTGCATAGAATCTCATCCTGAGTATATTCTTAAGCCCCACTCAGCTAAATCCCCTGTTCTTCCATCCTGCAGAGAGTCTGTGTGTGGTCCTTACCCGCTGTGATACTGCTGATGAAACTGGCTGTCCGTGAGTTTCCAGGAAGCAGTGTAGCCAAGAGTTTAAAGTAAACGATCAGTGATGAGCCACTTCATGAACAGACCGTTGGGTTCATATGAGCTGCAGTGAGTTAGCAGCTAATCAGCACTACTGTTTACAAAGTAGGAGGAAGCAGACTGATGATGGAGTGAGCACCTCGTTGCTGTGGATTTTTTTCATTTCTCAGTTTCCCCAGTTTCCACGCCCAGTTCATTTGGTAAGGTGGGCTTTTGTAAGATTGTCAAGATCTTCTCAATTTGGTTCACAACGGCTGAAGTCTTCCAAATAATACACCTGATTCCGATGAAGATGCATGTTTGCAAAATCTAAGCCCCATTTTAGCACTTTTTTTTTTACCATCCCAGAGAAGACCTCAGTTACATCGGTTCATCTGCATGTTGCTCAGCTCTGTTTTCAGCTTTCACTGTTTCCACTGTTAAAAATGAAAAGTCAGGCCAATTTAAAACGATGAAGTAACTGAGAATTTACTTCATCAACTTTATTCTAGTCTGAAGTTTATCTTAGGCCGCGTTCACATTTGCGCTTCTTTTTTTTTTTGTCTGGTTAAATCAAAGACTCATAAATCTGCTTCATTTTCTTAATGCGATTCTTTTGGGCAGGTGTGAACACAGACCTAAACAACTGCACCTAGACCCTTGGAAGGAGGTGGTCTCAGGCCGGTCCCCAACCAGCTCTGGAGAGGTTTGTTTCTGGTGGGAACGTCACCTGACCTCAATCCGACCCAAGTATCAGGCGTATTCCTCTGCACGTTTGAGCTAATCACCTCCCGTTGCCAGGATTTGCATTTAACCGGGTCTGCTGCCCAGATCATGACTACAGCTAGGAGCAGATGCTATCTCTGCTGTTGCTCAGTGTTAAACTGCACAGATATCTGCACTAGACCTTCTCCCTGGATTGACTTTCTTAGTCCTGCCCCAGACAGATCTGACCAATAAGAACGGTCTTGCATGGTTTGTCGTGATGCATTTTGGTGCACTTGGGTTTTTCCCCTGTGTGAAAACAAACCTTACCTATTGATTCTTTCCTGATTCGGACCGGAGTAAACCAACTGTAGATGTGGAAACCGGAGGTGTTGCCGGAGGCAAGGCTTGTGCTCTAGAACTCTTAAGCACAGTCGGAGCTGCACTAACAGGAATGCGCTACTGTGGTAGGAGGTAGGAGCAGGATGCTGAAGCAGGGTTTTGCTGATGGACACTGGACTGAGAGAATCTATCATGGATCTTCTCGTGGCCTGTGTTTCTGAATTTAGAATGCAGGGATGGTCCCAGCAGTGCCTGTCAGCCAGCAAGCGATTAGGCCGGCGAATGACGCTCCACCAGCACGCTCATTTGGATCGATTCAAGATCCCACAGTCCAGGAGATGAAGTAGAACATCTTGAGTTGAAAATTAGAATTATGAATAGGTCTGTACAGCCGGCTCTGCGTCTTCAGCATTGGTGCTGATGGCTTTGTCTGTTTGGATTTGTAAGTGCTGCAGATATAATGGGTAAAGGTAGTCGATATGTTCTCCGTTGGATCAGAGTAAAGGGCGGAGAGGGAGGGGAGGGGGTGGAGAGGGAGGCGGTGTGTGTACATATTGGTTTTGGGCCCGCTGTGAGCTTGGCAAAGTGGTTAATTAGAGATGGAGAGATAAGCAGATCGATACAGACTTTATAAAAGAAACACAGCGCATACACACACACACACACACACACACACACACACACACACACACACACACACACAGAGAGAGAGACCTACCTGAGAGAGCAGACAGCGCTGTCTGGAAATAGTCAAGCAAGCATGCATGCTAATGAACCTCCTCTCGCGTCTAATCTCTGTGTGTGTATGTGTGTGCGCGCCCATTATTGGCTACAGTGAGCCGGTCCTGCCACAGTCTGTTTCACTGGGAGTCTGGGAGTGTGTATGAGCGGCATCCTGATCTCGCACCCTCTGAATTAGCCTGATCCTTAAAGCAGTGATCTGCTGTGTCTGGAGTGTGTAGCCCTTGCATTCCTACAGTCAGTCAGCTTTCAAACCTTTTCCTCTTCTTAGAAACCGAGATGTTTACGAGTCATTTGTCTTAAATGAGTCTTAAGGCTCTGAGGTGTGAGTCTGAGGCAAGTGAGTCTTTGGGTACATGTCTTGAATCTTTAGTCTCCGTCCAAGTCATGCCTTGAGTCCCTGGGTGCTAGTTGAGGATTGACTCTCGGGGTGTGAGTCAGAGTTGAGTTTTGAGTCTCTGTTGAGTCTGGCGAGAATGAATGTGAGTCTGAGTTGATTCTTTAAGTCTCTGGTTGCAGGTTCAAATTAAGTGTTCATGAGTCGAGTGTGGGTTCGAGTCAGAGTTGATTCTGGTGTATATGAATGTCTGAGTCTGAGTTGATTCTTTAAGTCTGGTTGCAGGTTCAATTTAAGTGTTCATGAGTCGAGTGTGGGTTCGAGTCAGAGTTGATTCTGGCATATATGAATGTGAGTCCGAGTTGATTCTTTAAGTCTCTGGTTGCAGATTCAATATAAGTGTTCATGAGTCGAGTGTGGGTTCGAGTCAGAGTTGATTCTGGTGTATATGAATGTCTGAGTCTGAGTTGATTCTTTAAGTCTCTGGTTGCAGGTTCAAATTAAGTGTTCATGAGACGAGTGTGGGTTCGAGTCAGAGTTGATTCTGGTGTATATGAATGTCTGAGTCTGAGTTGATTCTTTAAGTCTGGTTGCAGGTTCAATTTAAGTGTTCATGAGTCGAGTGTGGGTTCGAGTCAGAGTTGATTCTAGGGTATATGAATGTCTGAGTCTGAGTTGATTCTTTAAGTCTGGTTGCAGGTTCAATTTAAGTGTTCATGAGTCGAGTGTGGGTTCGAGTCAGAGTTGATTCTGGCATATATGAATGTGAGTCCGAGTTGATTCTTTAAGTCTCTGGTTGCAGATTCAATGTAAGTGTTCATGAGTCGAGTGTGGGTTCGAGTCAGAGTTGATTCTAGGGTATATGAATGTCTGAGTCTGAGTTGATTCTTTAAGTCTCTGGTTGCAGGTTCAAATTAAGTGTTCATGAGTCGAGTGTGGGTTCGAGTCAGAGTTGATTCTGGTGTATATGAATGTCTGAGTCTGAGTTGATTCTTTAAGTCTGGTTGCAGGTTCAATTTAAGTGTTCATGAGTTGAGTGTGGGTTTGAGTCCGAGTTGATTCTGGCATATATGAATGTGAGTCCGAGTTGATTCTTTAAGTCTCTGGTTGCAGATTCAATGTAAGTGTTCATGAGTCGAGTGTGGGTTCGAGTCAGAGTTGATTCTAGGGTATATGAATGTCTGAGTCTGAGTTGATTCTTTAAGTCTCTGGTTGCAGGTTCAAATTAAGTGTTCATGAGTCGAGTGTGGGTTCGAGTCAGAGTTGATTCTGGCATATATGAATGTGAGTCCGAGTTGATTCTTTAAGTCTCTGGTTGCAGGTTCAAATTAAGTGTTCATGAGTCGAGTGTGGGTTCGAGTCAGAGTTGATTCTGGGGTATATGAATGTCTGAGTTGAGTCTCTCTTGAGTCTCTGGGTGTCTCTAATTCCAAGTCAAGTCTGAGTTGTTTCTGAAGTCGAGTTTTGTGCCTCTGGGTGCGAGTCCAGGTCAAGCCTCCTCGAGTCTGAGTCGAGTCCTGAGTCTTTATTGGACGGTTTTAGCTTCCCTTTTAAGTTTAACACAGCTGCCCCACAATACTCACCACTGCAGTGCACTTTCCCCAGCTCTGCACATGGCCAAGCAAAACTGACCGGCACACTCACACTTGGTTAGAAGGTGATGAACGAATGGTCTCCATTTCTGCTTGGAAGAGAACAGAAAACTTGTTGACTCAAAGCTCGCTTACAGAGGAAGCCAAAGGGCAGCTGCTGACTTTGTTTATGCAATAAACATTTATTGACGACGGTGTTCATGAACTCATTAGTCAAAGGTGTTTACATTGAACTTCTGAACAAATGAAACAGATGGAAACCTGTTTAATCTGATGTTCCACTTCAGCAAACACACTGGTAAACAGTAGGATTGGGCGATGTAACGGTAGTACCATACATGGCGGTATTCCAAGAATTTGCATTTTACTCTTTAATACCCTCGATTTCCCTCAAAAACCACTGAATCAGCAGGTGTCCCAATATTTTTGTCAAAAAACTCTGAATCGTAACCCCTGTATTGTGATGCCCATCCTTTTGCCAGGTTCTTGCCAATACACAGCCCTAAGTTTCTCAGTGATATGAGGGTCCTCTATAGCTCCGTTCATCATTCTGGACCCGTCAGATTCTTAGT
>NC_132886.1:9936767-10004267 GCF_030463535.1 Salminus brasiliensis
ATGTGAACTGATAGTAATAATGACAATACACACTTGTATTGTGTGTGTGTGTGTGTGTGTGTGTGTGTGTGTATGTGTGTCAGTAATTGTAATTGATCAGTGTTGCTGCCCCTCTGCTCTGATTGAACAGCACTATTTCAGGAGCTATCTCCCAGCCTTGCCAGACTTTTAATAATTCAGCATGGTGACCTTCTCTTTCTGTCCAAAAAGCCTCTCTCTCTCTCTCTCTCTCTCTCTCTCTCTCTCTATCATACACACACACAGACACACACACACAGGCACAGGCACACAAACAGCACACCGTGTTTCAGTACTCCTGCTGGGCCCAGAGCAGTGGTACTGTGCAGGTAGAGAGTGTGTGTTAAAGTGGAGGCGATGAAGAAACTGATTATCCAGGTTTTCGGACTGTAAACGCTTTAATGTCTTTGTGAGTTACGGTTAAAGTCAGGCTCTATCTTAAAATAGCAGCTTCTGAGTCATGGCGATGCTCCACTGACTGTAAAAAGGAGAATAGTGTCTCTGTCGTTGCCACTTTGGGCCGGATCGCTGCTAATGCACTGTAGAATTCTGGGGGAGCTGAACGAGAGCTTTTACCAGAGCCGAGTAGCGCTGCGCAACCCGAATCAGATTAGTGTAAAATCCACTACCTGCTCTACCACCTCAGTCCACATACTTCTATACCCTCAGCTGCTGCTTCTGCATCCCCCAGCCTGACCTCTGCATTGGTAGTCCCTCCTAAGAAGATTTATTTGTTCAGCAAACTTTGATTTGCATGTTCAAACAAGGGTGATATTCAGCTCAGGGTGTTCCAAACGTCAAGTTGAGATAACTACAGAATTTCTGCGCTTTTAATATTTACTATCTGCCAAAAAACTGATCAGCGGTACTGCAAAAATGAACAGTGCAGAACTCAAAGATTAAAAAAATGGTTATGCAGCAATGTTGTGGTTTTATGCATCTCTCCATAGGAATGAATTGTGTGTGTGTGTGGGCGTGTGTGGGCGTGTGTGGGCGCACACTTCTTATAATAATATTATATATTTGTATTATATAATAATACAAATACCCTATTTTACCCCCCTCCAACCACAAGTTGATACCACAGGAACTACATGGGATACCATAGTAACTGGCAGTCACCCAGAAACACCATAACAACCACTTAGCGATGCAATACTTGCCACTTAGCAACACCATAGCAGTCAGCTAGCAACACAACTGAAACTACCCGGATTACCAAAACCACTACATAAGAACACCATGTCAACCTCCAAGCAACCTGAGTTTCACCTGTTAAACCAATGCAACTACATAGCAACACCATAGCAACCAGTTAGCAATGCCACTGAAACTACCTGGATTACCAGTACAACTACATGAGAACACCATATCAACCACCAAGCAAGTGGAGGTTCACCCTAGTGACTACATAGCAACAGCCTAGCAAACTGCCTGGAAGTGGGAACCACAATTTGGCAAACACTTTGTAGTTTTAATAGCTGTTTAATCAAAGTTAGCCTAAAATATCTGATGTTCATCTGCCTCTCTCTGTTTAACAGGCTCTTTAACCTGACTCTGAAGAAGCTGGTCATGCTGAAGGAGCTGGACAAAGATCTGACCTCCGTGGTCATCGCAGTCAAACTGCAGGTACGCATGACTCCCTTCTGATCCTTCATTTCTTCAGCTCGACTCAGGGGTGTCAGGGGTCTCCTATAGATCAATGAAACGGTCCAGATACAATGACCAGATCAATAAAGACTGCTCATGTCTGTTACAGCACCTCGGCCCTCTTTCAGTCTTTCTCTCTTGCGCGCTCTCGCTCGCTCGCTCTCCCTGTTTTCCACCTCCTCTTCTCCTCCCTCCATCCGCTCTGAATGAAGTGTTAATAATGGAGCCCTTGCTGAGGAGCTGCTATCAGGAGTGTGAAAGTTGCAAAAATATTCACCATCTGCTCTCGCTCTCTCTCTCTCTCCGTCTGTGTGTCTCTCTCTCTCTCTCTCTCTCTCTCTCTCTCTCTCTCTCTCTCTCTCTCTCTCTCTGGTTTTGTCTCTTGCTCTCTGTTTTGCTTTTCTTGCTCTCTCTTATTCTCTGTCTCCGTCTCTGTATTTCTGTCTCTCTTGCGCTCTCTCTCTCTCTCTCTCTCTCTCTCTCTCTCTCTCTCTCTCTCTCTCTTTGTCTCTCTCTATCTGTATCTCACTCTCTGTCTCTCCATTTTTTCCCTCAGGGCTCAAAGCGGATTCTGCGCTCCAATGAGATCTTGTTGTCTTCAGCTGGACTCACTGAGACTGACCTGCAGCTTACTTTTTCCTTACAGGTAACTAAATGCCTTATTACATATGCATTGCAATGTAATAAGACAGTTATAACACATGAATAACTTTACAATGGCTTTAATGGCTGAGCTCTGGTTCATACAGAGGCCTTTATATGAGTGCAGCAGTGCAGGGCATATTTGCTGCGGCCAGTAAACATTAATATCCCCTGGAAAACGTCTGGTCTTGTTTTGAAGAAGAATTATTGGATTACGGATTAACGTATTAAAGTCAGACTTTTTTAATGACCCGTTACATTAGAGGGTGTCCTAATGCTCAGGAGGGACTCGTGTAAAATAAGGTCGCATATTCTCACTGCTGCTTCTGCTCTTCAGTATTAGCGCTCGTCTCATTTGCAGTGTAAATCCGTTCGTTTTGCATTAAACCGCCTGTTTGAAGTGTGCTGACGCGCCTCTCTCTCTCTCTCTCTCTCTCTCTCTCTCTCTCCCTCTCCCTCTCCCTCTCCCTCTCTCTCTCTCTCTCTCTCTCTCTCTCTCTCTCTCTCTCTTTCTCTCTCTCTCTTGCACTGTTCTTGGCAGTACCCTCACTTCCTGAAGCGCGATGCTAACAAGCTCCAGATCATGCTGCAGAGGAGGAAGCGCTATAAAAACAGAACCATCCTGGGCTACAAGACCCTGGCCCTGGGCCTCATCAACATGGCAGAGGTGGGTAACAACCCTCTTTCTGAAGGTCCTGCAGTGATACTAATGGCTTGCAGAGATTCAACACAAAGGTGGACCATGTTCTCCAGCACCGTGGTGTTTTTAATCAAAGCTGACACACAGTAAACCCGTTTGTAGCTTGTTCACGATCACCCTGATTAACATGGCCAGGTCAGGCCGTACTAGCTAAGTTCAGCTCAAGAGCAGAACACAAGACACGTAAAGGAGTCTCTCCGACAGCCCTAAATGTCTTCACAGGATCTACAGGTAGCTCTTGGCACAGTTGATGATACAGTACAGCACCTACCATCAGAAAGAGACCACACTCGTTTGATTTTCATGGGAAAAGGGGTGTGCAGGAGGGGGGGGGCTGCTGTTCATGGGATGTGGACATTGTTTGGAAGAAGGTCAGACATTGATACGTCCATATTTCTCAGTCCTGTCCTGATGCTCAGGATGCATAAAGAAGACCAGGTGTGATAAACCAGGGTTTATTTAGCTGAGGGATTACATATACTATATGAACAAAAGTTTTGGGACACCTACAGAAGCTTTGCAGCTCTAACAGCAGCAGGTCTGGAGCTCTGCAGTTATTAAGTCAGCAGAGCATTGGGGACTTTTCTGCACTATGCTCTGAGCTCGGCACCTGGTCTGACACTTCATAGCTGAGCTGCTCTCTGTGGTTCCTCCTAAACTCCTCCACTGTTCAATAATACCACTCACAGCTGATGGAGGAAGATCTAGGAGGGAGGGAATTTCACCAGCTGACTAGTTATTACATACAGAACCACACTGGAGTTCAGTGAGCTCTTTAGAACCTCCCGTTCATTCACTGATGTGTGGAAAGGTAGACTGCATGGCTATGGGCTGGATTTGATACACTTGTGGCAATGGGACTGAATGAAAACCCTGAATTTCACTACTGTTTTTTATTTTTATTTTTGTATGACTGAGTAAATCTCTCCTTCCCATGCTCTCTCTCTCTCTCTCTCTCTCTCTCTCTCGCTCTCTAGGTGATGCAGCACCCTACAGAAGGTGCTCAGGTGTTGGGGTTACATAGTCAGCTGAAGGATGCCTCGTTGCCGGTGGCCGAGGTGCGAGTGTATTCTCTCTCAAGCCAGCCGATCGACCACGAGGGGCCTAAAGCCAAGATGAACGGTGAGGGTGGGAGAAATGGAGAGATGGGTAGTAATAGAGGTGGAAATAAGTGGAATTCTTTCTGCCTGTATTTTTTTCTATTTTCTTAATCTTATTTTTTTTTAGTTTTTTCTTTTTCTTTGTTTCTTTATATGTGTTTTTTATTTCTGGATGTACCTTTTGACCTTCTGTCTTGCTGAGCTTCTTTCTGAATGTCTGTCTTGATTTTGTCTTTCTTGGTTTCCTTCATGTCTTCAGATCGCTCTCCAGACATAGATAACGACTCTGAAGAGGAGGAGGAGAGCTTCTCATCAGAACAGGAGGGGAGCGATGACCCAGTTCATGGACAGGTAGAGAGTGTGCGCGTGTGTGTGTGCGCGTGTGTGTGTGCGGGTGTGCGTGTGCGGGTGTGCGTGTGTGTGTGTGCGCGTGTGTGTGGCAGAGCAGAGTAAAGAGAGATTGAAGCTGTCAGGATGGTGATAAGAGAGAACAGGAGGAAACAGATAGAGGAAAAGGAAAAGGGAGGGAAGAGAGAAACGTGTAGAGATTATCAAACTGTGTGTGTGTGTGTATGTATGTGTATGTATGTGTGTGTATGTGTGTGTATGTGTGTATGTGTGTGTGTGTGTGTGTGTGTGTGTGTGTGTGTGTGTGTGTGCCTGTCAAGCATAACCTTGTAAGCAGTGACCTGTATGTAATCAGCGCATATGGGTTTATAATAATGAGTCTATAATGTGTGTGTGTGTGTGTGTGTGTGTGTGTGTGTGTGTGTGTGTGTGTGAACATCTCTTTTCATGTCACAGTATCTGTATGATGAAGAGGATGAGGTGAGGAAGAAGAAACCTCGACGCAAACTCGCATCCAGTGCAGCCATCACCAGGGTAAGTACTGTCTGTCTCACACTCACACTCACACACACTCACACACATACACACATACACACACAAAGGAAATTGTTGCAGGGATTAGTTGAGGGGTGATATTTTTGGACAAGGACACTGTGTTATGATTTTTGTGTGTCTGGTGTCTGTCTGTGTGTGTGTGTGTGTGTGTGTGTGTGTGTGTGTGTGTGTGTGTGTGTGTCTTTCTGTCTGTGAGACACTGTTGTTTGGATCAGTAATGACAGTTCCACTAAGGCCTCTTCCCAGGAAATCCATTAATAACCTAGTCAGACAGACTTCTGTTGAGACACACACACACACACACACAATACACACATACATAATACACAAAGCCGTAGAATTAGTAAATTTCGTCTGCCCTCACTGCTTAAATAAACCGAAGATGATGGTGAATGGTCCAAATGATCATACAAGCAGTGTTTTACACTTAAAGGTTGGATAACACACACAGACACACACACAGACACACACAGACACAAGAACATCTATCATTATCACTCAAACTGTCAGGACAATTCATCACTCCTTACGATGTGCTTTAGCACTTCTAATGGATATGAACGGTACACAAGCTCCATTTAGCATTAAGGCAGTGACACACACACACACACACACACAGTAAAGGTACATTGAGCAGCAGCAAAACTCAGCAGGGTCCATGAATGTGTCTTTAGGTCTTTAGAGTGGAGCGAGCGTGATGCTAGTTTCTCTGGGCTGATCTGTTCCTGAAGGCCGCTAGTTCTTGTTTATATGCTAATGCACAAACTGCTCAAACACTGCTGATCCTTCCTCACTGAAATCACATGACCAGCTTTACATTCTGAAGCTCTACAGCAGTGGCTGGGTTACTTCAGACTAAATTTGGTTAAATAGGGTAGGATTTGATGGTCAGTATCAGGTCGGTGCCATCTCTAGTTAAAAGCCCCTAAGCAGCCAATGAAATTGCTTTGTTTCAGTTTGCTAATAAATGAGATTTCCATATTGTACCCCTTTACCCCAAAATGTAGTCAGTCAACTAAGATGTGCCTGATTGCGTTTGCACCAGAACTGTAATACTAATGTACAGTACAGTTGTACTCAAAATGATTCAGCCTCTTCATAACAAACGTCTTCAGTACTTCTCCTGCTGTGAGACGTATTTTGGCTAGATTCACCATAAAGGGCTGTTAAACCAGCAGTAGTAAACTCCCGTTTTGAATATGGTGTACAGCATGACAGCATTCCCAGCTCCAACGTCTGAATTCTCAAATAAATGGTACCCGTTTGCTGTTACGACCTGCTGCAGATATGATGCACAGCAAGTTAGACAACAGCGTTTCTGAGGAATCTTAGCCCATTCCTCATGAGCAGTGGCCTCCAGTTCACTAATAGTCTTGGGTCTGTTGCTGCATCCACCTTCTTCAAATTCCCCAAAGATTTTTTATAGGGTTCAAGTCAGACAACTGTGACGGCCACTCTAGCATCTGCAGAAGTCCTGGAAGCCTTGGTGGACTTTGAGGTATCCTTGGGATCATTGTCCTTTTGGACGGTATTGGGCTTCAGCTTCCTCACAGAAGGCATGAGTTTTTTGGTACTTGAAAAGTCATGGAAAGTCCTTGAATTTGAAATTGGTTAAAGTTTATGAACCCTGTATTACAAACGTTTATTATCAGACAATAGCCCCACCAGTTTGTACAGAAGCCCCTGTAGTTACTGAGTAATACACCTTAGTGTGTAATAAGCCTTTCTGCATTTCTGCAAGGTCAGCCCGTCAGTTTAGTAAGTGACCTCGAGTAAACAGTAAACCTGTTTTCTGCTGTTGTAGAACTACAGAAATGCTCACAGTAATCTTGTATAGTCTTGTCTGCACTTTGCAGTTTGTTTGTACAGATAACAGTTTGGCTCACGGTGTCGGAAACCACATAAGCAAGTCTAACATAAGCAATCCATTCCCTCAGAGGCCTGAAATTTATCTGTCCTTTAATCCAAACACACCGTCTCTGTTCTCTCTCCGCAGCAACCCAACATCAAGCAGAAGTTTGTGGCGCTGCTGAGGAGGTTTAAAGTTTCGGATGAGGTAACTTCTCTTCCTCTCGGTGGTCATTCTATCCTGCTGTATCAGTGTTGCTCAGTTAAAGCTACACAGAGCCTCAGCCCTGGCTCAGTCAGTTCAGTGTTGTTCAGTGGCGTTCCTGCTCAACCACACCCTACACAGAGAGACGCAATTATCTGGAAGGTTCAGGTGAGTTCGGTCAGAACCGGCCCAAGGCATACTTGAATAGCGAGGCTGCTTAGGGCCCCAATGCTACCAGGGTGCCCTCAAGAGCACAAAGATATCATGATAAAAATCTATATATATATAAATCTATTAATATATAAATTATAAAATATATATTTCTATATATTTTAAAAGTAACACTAATAATAAAAATGAAATGATTTTACACAGGTAGGCGATTTTATAGTAATTTATTTTCACAGCTGACACACCAATACTACGTTAATCTATTCCTGCTGTTGGGCAAATGCAGATATGCGCCACTTGGGTGGTGGATAAAGGCCCGGGTGCTTCAGCGTATTGGAATGATGAAGCTCTGGTGCTGAGGTGGTGGTTTGGGGGGACCCCAAATTAAAATTAGGGCCCCGTAAAGGCTTGGGTCGGCCCTGGGTTCAGTACAGGGTGCTGGAGCACTAAAGCACTCTGCTGGATTCCCTTCTGTGCTCTTTTCCACTTCCAGTCATTCTCTGAAATATCATGCTCATTTTAATAGTCTGATCATTTCAGCTCTGTGAATTGAGTCAGACAACCAGTAATAATTATAATAATCGTGATTATAATGATATAAATAATGATATATATAGCATCATTTACTGTGCATCTCCTCCTGGTTTGGTCATGTAACTGATAGTGTTACTGATTTTACAGTTGAAGGACTGATTTATGGGCTTATAAAACTGTCAGTGAAAATTATTGCCCATAATAATACCCTCAGAGTGTACTTAAGGAATCTTAGATGTGCTTTTTTCCCCTTAACATTTTTATCATTTTATTCTTAACTTTTATTCTAAGAACGTTTCTGAGAATGATTGATGTTTTTAATAATGTATGACATTATGAGACTTCAGAAGGTCAACTTAATTGAATAGCTGAATTACTAGAACTAATGTGGGATTTAAAAAGATTAAAGATTGTTAGTACTAGTACTGTTAGTGTCAGTGAAAATGATGGCTTTCCAGTGTCACGCCACAGGTCTCATATTTTCCAAGGAGGATTTATTGTGTATTATATATTATATAAAAGTCTTAGTTTTGCTCTATTTTAAGGATTTAACTCAATAATGGAAATTTAAAAGTGTGTCCTTTATGATAAGCTGTAAAATGCAGAATAAAAGTGACAGTGGGTGAAAATCTTAAAGAAATTAATAAGTGGGGTTTTTGGGGGGTTGCGTTTAAAAATCTCTTAAAACTTATACATGCTCAACCTTAAATACTGCGTTCATTCATCTGTGTTTGTGCCATATGAAACTCATATGAAACATATGAAATTTTTTCAAACATACATTTTTGTAGTAAGAACATTTATCATGACATTATCCTCCACAGTTGCTTTCTTTGTTTGTTTATTGTCAGAAACGTTTGACTCTAAACTGCCCTATAGTGGGTGCATTGCTTTACATCCGCCCCAGCGGCAAGGCTGTATAGAAGTATGTGGGCAGTGACGTCTACATTGTTTGAAATGGTTTAAATCTTAATTTTTGCAGGTAAAAGAAGTAAAATTCTTTCAGTTTTTTTGTTTAGGTTTTTTTTTTTCCTCTTTTTCCTAGGAAAGTTTCTGTGAAACTGAAGGAAAGCCAGTTTTCAAACCCTAGCCTGTAGAGCTAACCAATATAAATAGGAACATATTCCAGTGTCCGTAAACTGTTTCAATCAGAAAGTAGTGGGTGGTTATAAGGAAAGGAAAATGCACTGATTAGAGTTTATGTTGGTACTGAATTTGAGCTGAATAGCCTGCGTGCACTTTACTGCTGTAAGTGTATTGGTCTTTGTATGACTGCTATGGTATTGTGCCCAAAGCAAATTTCCTTCATACACAGGAAGCGTATCTAACCTTATTCTAACCAATCTTACAGCCCCATCATACTTTAAATACATCTGGACGTGCCTCAGAGTGTGTAATAGAAACAGTGCAAATAAAAAAAAATATGACATAGAAATTAATAAAAGCTGAAAGAGCAGTGAAAGGAAAACACCAGAAATTCTACTTTCCATCTTTTGCTTCTGAGACTGAGAAGGGATCAGTCTGATAAGGAGCAGAGAAGTACGTGTTGACTGTGTGTGTGTGTGTGTGTGTGTGTGTGTGTGTGTGTGTGTGTGTGTGTGTGTGTGTGTGTGTGTGTGTGTGTGTGTGTGTGTGTGTGTGTAGGTTGGTTTTGGTTTGGAGCATGTGTCTCGGGAGCAGATTCAGGAGGTGGAGGAGGATCTGGACGAGCTGTATGACAGTCTGGAGATGTATAATCCCAGTGACAGTGGTCCGGAGATGGAGGAGACGGACAGTATCCTGAGCACGCCAAAGCCAAAACTCAGGTACATATACTCTACACACTCAGCATACACCAGCATACAGGTTAGATAGGGACAAGCAGTTTGCATTAATGTGTGTGCTAGTGCAAACAGTAGTGTACATCATATATGAGAATACAATTTGTATGTATGTGTGTGTGTGTGTGTGTGTGTGTGTGTGTGTGTGTATATATATATATATATATATGTGTGTGTGTGTATGGCATTTATTATATTTTAGTGGAAGGTTGCAGGATACTGGCAAGATGTTAGTATATAAATAAATATAAGTAAATAAATGCCCTCTGCAGTAATATAATCAATATCCAATTCTTCATAAGCTTTGGTCCTGGTGATTCTCCTGCATGCTTTTATTGTAGCCTGCATGCTTATATTGATTAACTGAATGAGATATGCATTAGGTTTGAGGTTTGTAAACAATATAAGCTGGCTTAGTGGATGTAATTGTGAGGACTTTTCTTTTGTAATGTGATAGAATAAGAGCACAAAGCTGCAACCCAATGGATCATTTAGAGAAATACACTCAAAAAGGGCTACTAAAAACCACTAGACCCTTAGGCCGTGCCACAGAAGAACTGCTTCACAAGGAAATCTCTTTTCCTAAGCATCTGGGTTCTTGATGGAATCAAATGTGTGTTTTCTATGGCTTTGCTCAAGAAACCCTTTATAGCACCTTTATTTGTAAGAGTGCAGGTACAAATACATATCAGGTCATACAGAGACAATCATTTAGAAACACACACACACACACACACACACACACACATCCAGACACAGACAAACAGAGTGTAGAGTAGAGTAGAGTGTAGTGTGCCCCCTGGTGGTAACTGTGAGTATAATATCCTTAGCACACACGCCATCATTAACCAAATCACTATAATCAGTGAATAACTCTGTCTGTTTAAATCAGTGTAATCAGCCTGAATGAAGTCCAGCCTAAACTAAACCGTCCTGCTTAATTTTACACTGTGGATGTTGTTCAGACATGTAAACACAACATTATCCAGCATTCTCTAATCCTGAGCACACAGCCAGTCAGCCCAAACACTTCATATGAAAACAGACACTTGCAGTGGGCCGTGTCTGAAGCTGCTGCTGTGTTTGGCTGTGGAGCGTTGTTACAGCTCTTAAAAGGTCCAGTCAGGCCAGTATTTTCATTCCTTTTTTAATATAAGATCCCTAATATGTAAACATTGGTCCATTTTTTAAAATACACTGTCCACTCCTTAGTCCATTCGGTCCATATGTGGAAACCAAGCAGCAAGAGCAGCCTATTTTGGATTAATTATTGTTATGTCTCAAAAACTCACATAAGGCATGAGCCACTTTGACAGGAACCAAATTGTGATCCTAGACGACTGGATCAAAACATCTCCAAAACATCAGGCAGGTATTGTGGGGTGGTCCTGGTATGCAGTGGTCAGTACCTACCAAAATGAATCCAAGAAAGGACCATCTGTGAACTGACCACAGAGTCATGAGCACCTAAGACTCATTGATGTGATCCATGGGGGGCCCACCTCACAACCTACAGGACTAACAGCTCTGTGCCAGATACCACAGGGCATCTTCAGAGGTCTTGTGGTGCCTATGTCTTCGAATGGTCAGATCTGTTGTGGGAGCACAAGTTTGACCTACTCCACATCAGGCAGGTGGTGTTAATGTTATGGCTGATTGGTGTAAACCCACCTCAGCCTTGCCCATTCACACTAAAGCTTTAAATGTAGACTTTGTACCCTAAAAAGCAGCTTCAAACTCATTTTGATGCTCCATTGATTTGTAATAGAGAGATTAGCACCTCTGTTGTTGCCACCCCAAGCTAACTGCACGCTGCTAACTGCACGATGCTACTTTGGTGAATCATACAGGACAACGCTGTAAAATCCTGCAGTATCATTCAACCACCTCAGTCCACATGCCTCTTTCACTTCAGATGACTGTTCTATATTTCTCAGCTTGTCAACAAATGCATGTATAACGCATGTCCTTTACACTTCCCAACTGTAGGGGGAGCCCAAGAGGAAGAAATACCAGTTTTTGCATAGTGCTGCTTTAAGTTTTAAGGATTAACTTGGTCTGCTGTTTAAATGAGGCACAATACATCATACAATAGGCACAATACATCCATCAGCCAATCAGAACAAAGGTGATTTGCATGTGTTCATTTTAAAGGTGCAGTAACAAAATCAGTTGATGTATTTTAAAGGTTTAGGAGAGGAAACTGGCCCGGTAGAATACATTCTTACTGAATTCCTTCACAAATGTGGGATATGGGCCCAGTAAATGTAAAAAAAAATGCCATCAGTTAGCACTGTGAGAACTGCAGGGCCCAATTATCACACATTTACCTCAAACTGTGAACTTGTTGTGTAGTGGAGTAATCTCTAATAAACCTGCTTATGTGCTTCCTCACACTGTACAAAGTACTTCACACAGCTAAAAGCAGCTGCACATTTGTGGTCCTGGCTGATCTGCTACATTTGGACAAGGAGTGAAAATGTGCATGTTTGATTTTTCGTGTGTGTGTGTGTGCGTGTGTGTGTGCGCCCCTAATAGGCCGTTCTTCGAGGGGATGTCTCAGTCCAGCTCTCAGACGGAGATCGGCAGCCTGAACAGCAAAGGAAGCTTGACCAGAGACCCTTTCAGCCCGGTGAGTGAGAGAGGGGGAGAGAGGGGGAGAGAGGGGGAGGGAGGGGGAGGGGGAGAGAGAGAGAGAGAGAGAGAGAGAGAGAGAGAGAGAGTGAGAGAGAGAGAGAGTGAGAGAGAGAGAGAGTGAGAGAGTGAGAGAGTGAGAGAGTGGGAGAGTGGGAGAGAAAGTCTGTGTTATCTGTATGAGAGAACGGGAGGATTAGTGAATTATGAATAAGGAATAAGGAATGAGCGGATGGAAGGATGAGGTGGTGATAAAAGGATGGAGGAGGAGAAGAAGAGCGTGGTAATTCTAGGTGGAAGGATTTGAGGAGATTAAATAACAAAGTTCGCAAAGTCACATCTGACTAAAGCTGAGAGAGCTGCCACGCAAAAATATTGTATCTCCTTTTTAGCCGCTTTTAACTTTTTGGCATAATGTGAATCTGGCAGTTGTTCTTTCATGAGTTGTTCTTTCTGGAAGGAAATAAGAGACCACTTAATTGTTTTTCTTAAATGTGCATCTCTACGTGAAGGGCAGACATTTTATTCCAGGCATTTCATCAAACAGAGCTGAGCTAGCTGAATTTGCAGACTATGAATGGCATAAAGTCCCAACAGCAATGTGAAAGACTAGTGAAGAGCCTGCCAAGACATGAGAGCTGTGATTGAGAGCATTCAGAAATCACATGGTGAAATAACGTTGATGGCCAAAATTCAGATATTAGTACTGTGCTGTTTACATTTCAATAATCATTTCTTTGCATTATAATTATTATAATCATTTCTTTGCATTATTGGAGCAGTTGATTTTGAGTAGTTGTCATTTCTGCAAATACATGCTTTAATTAGTAATATTTATTATTTGGAATTTACGGGAAATGTTTTCCATGATTTATGAAATACAACGCAAATGTTCATTTCCCTAAACACATTGCCTATAAATAGTAAGACCAGAGAAACTGGTAATGTAGGGTGGTCTCTTCATTTCTTCCGGAGCTGTGTATAGTCTTGTATCGCAACATATCACAATATATTAAAGCAATAGAACACTTAAGGTCGTGTGTTATTATGAAATAATACCAGCACGGCTGTAATGAAACAAACACAAGCTGAATGTCAGCCATGCTGTTATTTTAACGATAACGCACGATCTTGAGTGTTGTATTGTTTTTATTCAACAGTTCAGAAAATAAGTAAAGCAATAAATAAATAAACTGAGTTATGAGTCACAAGTTCAAATCCCGAGCCGTGCCGCTTTGCCATCAGCAGCCAGAGTCTGAGAGAGCACAATTGGCTGTGTTCTCTCAGTGTTCTCTCCCCTCATCACTCTTAAGTGATGTTGGTGTCCGAGCGTGTTGTGTGCCTGGCAATGCCACGTTAGCAGTAGTTTGAAAGGAAAGAAATGGTGGCTGGCTTTGCATGTTTTGGAGGAGAGGTCCTTACCCTCCTAGTGTTGGGAGTGTGGATAGTGCTAGGGGGGCGACGAATGGGAGGGTCTCTCAAGCTGGCAGTACCAAACGAGAGAGGAAAATGGCAAAATTCAAAAAGCAATTTATCAGAACACTTCTCAACCAATCAGCTTGCATGGACGGAACAACCTGTTGTATAACGAACCGTAACGTCCTGTATCACGATGCGTATCGTATCGACAGGTTCTTGCTAATCCACTGCTCACCTATGTAGTGACTCTTGTTGCTCAGATTTCTCATTAGCTTGGACAGGATTTTGGCCTGTTCTCCTAAAGCTGCTCCAGCCAGGCAACACTTGCTGTGGAAATTAAAGCATGGGCACCTTCATTCCTGCTCATTCCCACAAGCAGTGAAAATCAGTCCAGTGCCTGGAAAAATGACCCTTCATGTTTAATCTGCTAACATCCCAGAGTGAAGTACTGGACACCGTTATAATACACTTAGCCCAAACCCTGCCAGTAGTCAATACCCTACAGGCTGGTAGCCAGCAGAGTCTCTCTTAGTGTTACTGTTGGGGATGATATGATCATGATATCTAGGTTCAGATTCCTGTCTTAGTTCGGAGTACCTGATTGGAGGAGATTTGACACCCTGTGATCATAATTGGGTAACGAATGTGAGGTGTGCGTGTTCATGCTCTGAGTGTTGACCACAGCTCTCTTGTTTCTCCAGCAGGGGGAGCAGCCTCCCTCTGATAAAATGAAACACTCCCGCAGCCGCAACCTGGAGGAGGCACAGACTGAGGCAGATACACTGGTGAGATGTGGACAGCAATGCTTTTCTCCAGATGTGTCCTGATGTTAGTTTTGTCTGAGGACTATTTAAGAAGAAATAGTTTAGGCAATTAAATATTACACTATATGGACAAAAGTATTGGGACACTCATTCGTTCTTGTGTCTTGTGGAAACAAGGATACTACAAAAGAGTTGATCCTGCTAGAGTAACTGTCTCTACTGTCCATGGAAGAAGGCTTTCTGCTAGATTTTGGAGGAGCATTGCTGTGAGAGTTTGATTGCATTTAGCGACAAGAGTTACAACATTAGTGGGGTCAGGCTGTTGGATGATCACCATTCCACTTCATCCCTATTATTGGATGGAGCACCAACCATCAGTCAACCACAGCTCAATTCTGGGGGGGCTTTACACCCCTGTAGCCCACGCCTGGCATTAGGCATTGGTTCATGTGCATCTGCTTTAGAAAGTCCTATTCTATTGGTAGTGCTTCTCTACAGGGACTGGACAAGCTGTGTGTGTGTTTGCACATCAGTGTCAGCAATAGGTGCAGCTTAAAGTAGCTAAATGCGTTCATTAGAAGGGGTGTCCATAAACATTTGGACATATAGTGTACCTTGCTACTACAGTGATTATTCAGTTACTTTACACTGCTTTGTTTTTGTGTGTGTGTCATTTTTAGCTCCTGAGTCTTGTCTGTGGTCTGTCTCAACATATATAAACACTAATTCTGTTTCAAGCTATTAACTTAACTGTGTGTGTGTGTGTGTGTGTGTGTGTGTGTGTGTGTGTGTGTGTGTGTGTGTGTGTGTGTGTGTGTGTAGGAGATGAATGATCAGGAACTGTTTGCAGAGGTTGGTCCTGCCATCACTGTATCCGTGGCTGAAAAACCTCGCACTCCCCTGAAAAGCAGCAAGAGCGAAGGCCAGTCCATGCCCTCTCCCAGGTCTGAACACACACACACACACACATACACATGCAAACACTTTCAGCAGACTTCACATCATGATATGTACACTGTTTATCAGTTCATAATTGGGTAGAAAAGCGTGGATCTGCTCTGTGTGTTTAGGTTGGATGGGGCTCACACACCCCGGCAGAAGCGCAGTACACCAATGAAGGAGCGCCAGCTCTCTAAACCACTGAGTGAAAGAACAAACAGCTCGGACAGCGAGAGGTCACCTGAGCTCGGACACAGTACACAGGTAAACACACACACACACAGAGTTAGGTTTTACTGTCATGCAGAAACCTTGTATCTTACTTTTTGCCATAATTCATAATCTATAATCGGTCATTCTGGTTATTTCTGACATGATTCTATTTTTTTTTATTAATTATTTAAATAATTAAATGAATTTAAAATTATTTTGTGTAGTCTTTGTGTGACAGTGAGTGCACACACGTCCTGAAGCAGGATGAGCACACCAACCTCATATTCCTTTCATTACTGTTCATTAATAAGGGTTACAGTAGATACAGGAATCGCAGTCTGTTGAGCCCTGGCTGCTGCGTGATGCACCTGCATGTGAAGAGGGGTTGGATTTTAGTAGAATACCGGGTCTTTTTCTTCTGCTGTTGTTTTCTTCTGCTATCTGCTAATGTGTGATGATAGCCTCTGCTTAAACTTCCTGTAATCGGTTCGAAAGTGTGAACCATTCAAAAAAACCATTCAGTTGGTCCACATTTTGGACCTTTGGTCCGGACTAGGGTTCGTAGCACCTTTCACAGCTGCTATTTTGGTTCGGCTGAAAGTATTAAAGGTTTGAACGGTAGTCTAGTGCACGTACACAATCGCCCGTCATTAGCAATAAAGCTAGCCTTCTGTAGAGTCCAGACTAGAGTCATATTCCCCATTTTTTCTCTCTCTCTCTCTCTCTCTCTCTCTCTCTCTCTCTCTCTCTCTCTCTCTCTCTCTCAGTGGGAGCAGGGCTAAATAAAGAATGTTAATGTGCTGTTTCATCTTGTTCCACAGATTCAGTCTGAATAATTAATGTTTGGCTGACTCATCTGAACCCAACCTTTCGCGCGCGTGTGTGTGTGTGTGTGTAGGTTCTCAGGAAGGCTGTGTATGACCAGTTGAATCAGATTTTGTTGTCTGATGCTGCACTACCTGAGAGTGTCATTCTTGTCAATGGCACCGACTGGCAAGGCCAGGTATGTGTGTGTATGTGTATGTGTGTGTATGTGTGTATGTGTGTGTGTGTGTGTGTGTGTGTGTGTGTGTGTGTGTGTGTGTGTGTATGTGTGTGTAATTCTGTAGAATGCATTTAATATAGAATAGTGGTATTGACCACAGTAGCATAGAAAAGGAGTGCCAATGTTCCTGAAGGGATCAAGTTGCTTGAAGTCAGCTATAATATATATGTGTGTGTATATATGTTTTTGTGTGTGTGTGTGTGTGTGTGTGTGTGTTTTTACTATTATTTTTATTTTACAGTTACGGCAAAATTTCATGATGAATAGACCAGTAGAAACAGTTGAACTAATACTATATATTTAATTTACTTATGTATTTATTTATTTTTACTATATTAAAAGGACTAATGTTATTTATGACCTATGCTTTAAAACCTGTGTGTGTGTGTGTGTGTGTGTGTGTGTGTGTGTGTGTGTGTGTGTGTGTGTGTAGTATGTAGTGGAGCAGTTGCAGGTCCAGAAGCACCCAGTGGTGTGCACGTGTTCAGGAGCAGAGATTCAGGCTGTGCTCTCGGCTGTTCTTACTCGCATACAGAAGTTGTAAGTTTCTCTCCTTCAGACTCAACATTCCTTCACCTTTTACTTATTTACCCACCTCAGTGCTTCCCAGTCCTGGTCCTGGAATACTCCTGTCCTCCATATTTAAGTGCATACGGACAGAGTGCTAGTATGTGATTGTATTGTGAATGCAGCCCAGTTTATGGTACATGTTGAAAACACGCTAATAGACCTCTGTGATGTGAGGGAGCGATGTTTACATCTCTTAAATAAACCTTTCATTTTTCCAAACCCTCTCAGGAGCTCTTCTGGGCCATGTGTGTGATTTCAGGGGATTTCACAGCACACAATAAAAATGAAAATGGATTTGTGAGAAGCTCATTTACACACTACACACCAATCTCTCTCACTCTCTCTTTCCATGTAGCTGTAATTGTAACTCGTCCATGCCGCGGCCGGTGAAGGTTGCAGTGGTTGGAGCTCAGAGTTATCTTGGCGCTATCCTGCAGTTCTTCGTCAGTCAGCTTGCTAATAAAACGTCTGACTGGCTCAACCACATGCGCTTCCTCATAGTTCCTTTGGGTAAGCAGACACCACCCACAGGGGAAGTTTCGATTGGGTTTATGAGTCGAGTAATCTGAGACTGAACTTTGTACAGACATGATTAACATTATAGAGAAAATACAGGCCTTAGATAGAAATCCAGGCTGTGTAAGGTAATGTTGTCCATTTGTATCGGTAGTGGAGTGTCATGCAGTGTCAGAAACCACATAAGCATGTGTGACCGAGATTACTCAACAGCTGGACATTGGGGTTTTGGCCGTGATTTGTTTTTCTTTATTATTTTAGCTATTTTTAACTCCTCTTCCTCTGTCTTGTCCAGGTTCCCACCCTGTTGCTAAGCACCTGGGTGCCCTTGACAACCGATACAGTTCGGCCTTCCTGGATGGAGCATGGAGGGAACTGTTCAGCCGATCTGAACCGCCACAGTCAGGTACACACACACACACACACACACACACACACTGACACAATAGGTAATAATAGTGTATACACACACAAACTGTACACAAACGTTTCTCACTGCATACACTTCATTAATGTGAAGAGACAGTTGGTGAGACCAGGGTTTGGGAATCGGGCTGCACATGATGGGATAAATGC
The DNA here is from genome assembly GCF_030463535.1 of Salminus brasiliensis. Classification (NCBI taxonomy): domain Eukaryota; kingdom Metazoa; phylum Chordata; class Actinopteri; order Characiformes; family Bryconidae; genus Salminus; species Salminus brasiliensis. Next base: position 9,955,035 of record NC_132886.1, read on the forward strand.
ACGTACTGTATTACCATTGCTGCAGTCACAGCCCTGGCCAGATATAATGTTTTCTTTTCTAATGTTTTTCACATCCTCGACAGAGAACACAGTTACACAGTTCATTAGATAAATATATTGGGGGAAAAAAAATAATAAACACAAAAATAAATTGAAAAAAAATAAAAACATGAAAAGTTGGGGAAAAACATAAAATATATATGAAAAATAAATGACATATGAGAGTTACATTTAAAAACCGTAACAAAATTAAAATCACAAAAATAATAAAAACATTAAAATACATAAAAATAATGGAAAACATTAAAACATACTGGGAACATGATCATAAAAACATTTGGAAAAAATAAAAACAAAAACATATTTGGAGAAAACAACATATTGGGGAAAAACAAAAGCATCATGGAAAAATATAAAATCTACAAAACATTTCATTGCAAAATGTTTTGTTCTGTTACATTTAGCAAATCAATAAAAATTTACTTTTAGATATTTTTTCATATTAAGTAGAATAGGGAGGATCCAGAAACAATGGGAATGTTCATATCCCTTGCATTCACAGTGCAATATACTTAGAGCTTAAGCAGAGTACAGCTTAAAAACTGTCTATTAGAGCAGGGATGCTTTCATGGGATATTGTTGTAGATGGAGTGCTGTTAACTATGCAGGTCTACCATGCTTCAGAGAATGAATTATTTAAGGAATTTATGAGGATCGTCTTCTTGAATATGAATAAAAATGAATAGGTCAACAGTTATGATTGACAAGCATTAAAGGGGGTGGGTATGCTCGTATAGTAGACCAGAGCTGTTAATAATGTGGCTAACAGAGAGATTCTGCTTTGTGAAATACTACTCTGCTCTTTTCCAGTCCACCTTTGACTGGATGACTGAGGAGCTACTGAGTTTAACCTCACCCTCTCTCTCTCTCTCTCTCTCTCTCTCTCTCTCTCTCTCTCTCTCTCTCTCTCTCTCTCTCTCTCTCTCTCTCTCTCTCTCTCTCTCTCTCTCTCTCTCTCTCTCTCTCTCTCTCTCTCTCTCTCTAGATGTGTTGGACGTGGCTGGCCGTATAGCTCAGTACATCGGTGGAGCCACACTCACCCACCAGCTCCCCATAGCTGAAGCCATGCTGACCTGTAAACACAGGACGTGAGTGGCCCATCACCTATCCTCCTCTAACCTTACTGAGGCTTTACTGAACCTCTAATACAAACGCAGATCTACAGAGAGAGAGAGAGCTAGGTGTACATGGCCGTACATGTCACTTCAGAGAATCAACTTCCATTACTCCACAGCCCAGTGCTGGGGGGCTTTGTACCCCCCAAGCTTAGCATTGGGCATGGTGACCTTGGGCTCAGATGTGCCTGCCCCATAGTGTCTCATTCTATTGGCAATGCTTTTCTATGAAGGTGTAAAAAAAAAAAAAAAAAAAAAGAAAAGAAAGAAGAAAAAGTGTGTAGGCCTTGAACACCTGTGTATTATTGGTGACCTTATACTTTTGGACATATAGGTTACGTTTCACAAACAACTGTACAGTGTATATTGGGAAAAAGAATGAAAAGCTACAGAATTTACCTTAAAGTTCATCTTTTAAACCCTAGGGTTATTATTTAGTAATTATAATGTAGAGATTATTGTGAGTTATTTGGTAACCATTTGGTTTAGCATATCTTGTGGAGTCCCACAGGGTTCTATTTTGGGGCCCATCACAGCTTTATTATCATTATACTAATTCAAGCTTGTACAGTACAACCAAACACTCTTAGGCTAAGTCTCCGGTGCTGAAAAGGTACGAGATACAATAGTACAAGAAGAAGAATAGACAAATCGAGACAAGCTGCATAGACAATAAATACAAAGACAATACAATAAATACAATAAGGTTGTGTGATTAAGGTCCAAACTCAGTAGTAAAATGGAATAAATATGTGGAAAAGAGATTAATTAGGACAGTAACTGAAGTGTGGGCTTACATACAAGGGGACCTAGTCTTCTGCTAATTATCTAAAACCCCTGAAGGCATGAGGGACTAATTTCTAAAGAAAAATATTACACACACTTTTTTTATTTAATGGAAAACACAGATTCCAGACCTTTGATCCATGATTCCAAACTTTTGAACCGTAGTGCTCTACTACAGATATTTCATCACTAACTACAGCAAATGGATGGTCGATCAGCTTTATAGGCCATCAGATAACCTATAATGATAAACTGTGATTCTCAGTCTGTAAAAGCAGTTTTATGACGGTGATATTTTCTGACCTCTCTGTGGCAGGCGAGATGAAGACTCCTATCAGAAGTTTATCCCTTTCATTGGCGTGAGTGGCTTTTAGATTGGTCTTGTGATGTAATATAATGATTCAGCACTGATTTAGAGCTTGTAATTTACCTTGAAACGTTTCGCAGGTGGTGAAGGTGGGGTTGATTGAGCCGGGTCAGTCTTCTGCAGGTGAGTGTTCCCCCGATTGCTTTACTTGCTGTTGTTTTATGAATGTGTAAAGGACACCATATAACCGTAATGTTGTGCACTTCAGGTGATGGTGAAGAGGGTGTGCCTGTGAGTTTGGCCGTCCCCTCGACGTCTCCGCCCTCTCACGGATCACCTGGCAGTCTTAAAGAGACAGCCACGCCGCCTTCCTCTCCCTCTATGGGTGCAGTTTTAGCAGTACAAGGGTGAGTTGATTGAGTAAGCTCCAGACATCATGGTGACTTGATGGGGCGTGGTGACTTTTTGCCCCATAATTGGACATTAGTCTTTGTTAAAGGAATTTGTCTCTGGGGTGCCGAGTGAGATAGAGGTCTAATGCCCTCCCTCTAGGGCCCAGACGCCACGAGTTAGAATCTCGAGCCATGCCACTTTGAAATCACTGGCGGAGCTGGTGGGCAATGCCAAATTAGCAGCAGTTCAAAAAGAGGTGGTGGCTGCCTTTACATGTATTGAAGTAGACATTTGTCAAGTCTTCACCCTAACTCTTACAATATCAGGAGCATTGCTAGTGCTAGGGAGAGCTATGAACGGGTGGGTTAAATGGCAGTACTAAAAATGCTGTTGCTCTGCTGTCTAACCCATCTGTCCTCTCATCTGTCCCTGTTTCTCTGTCTGATTCAGAAGCCCCAGCATGTCTCACGGTGTGGACGCAATCGGCCTGCAGGTTGATTACTGGCTGGCATCTCTGGCGGAGAAGCGGCGCGAGGGCGAGCGGAGGGATACAGGCTGTAAAAACACACTGAAGAGCACCTTCAGGTCACTGCAGGTCAGCCGCCTGCCAGGAGGGGGTGCTAACGAGCCGCACGCACCCGTCAACACCATGTCCATGACTGTGGTCACCAAAGAGAAGAACAAGAAAGGTGAGGAATAAAAACAATGACAAAAATAAATAAAAACATTGTTTTTATTACATGTAGTTACAAATAATAATAATAATAATAATAATAAGCCTGAGGAAGTGGACGTATTCATCTGAATTCTACGTATTCATCTGTAGACATGAATCATACATTGCATGTAAATGTCCATAAGTAGTCAGTCCAGTCTTTTGACATCTATTGTACGTTAGTAGTTCAGCTCTCTCTTCTGTTTTCTGCAGTTCCAACCATCTTCCTGGGGAAGAAGCCCAAAGAGAAGGAGGTGGATTCTAAGAGTCAGGTGATTGAGGGCATCAGCAGACTCATCTGTTCAGCCAAGCAGCAGCAGACCATCCTGAAAGGTAATGCAGCACAGCGCTCAGATATGAGGGTCTCAAAGTGGCACCGAAAGACAATAAATCAATATCAAGGTCATATATCATTCAGTCCTATCAGTGTGGAAAAAATAACTGTACTTCTGGACTGTGGGTGCTGAAGAGTACAGTCTGCTCCGGGAGCTGATCCTCTGATGAAGTTTACTATTGACTCATTCATCTCATTCCTTCTCCCACTTTCAGGCTTATTTTCATTCTCTTTATTTCTTTCTTACTTTGTCTTTTTCCTTCTCTCTTGCCTTCCTCCCTTCCTTCCTGCTTGCCTTCCTTTCTTCTTGCCTGCTTTCCTGCTTAACTTAATTTCCTGCCTGCCTCCCTTCCCTTGCACTCTCTTTAATACCCTTTCTTCATGATTGTCGGTACACCCATGCGTATTTATAAGTGTATTAGAGTAGACTAGAGGAGGATGGGTCCTCTGTTGTGTGTCTTGGTCCCTCTCTAGATTTCTTCCTCCAGCGCTTTTCTTGCCACTGTGATCTTCAGCTTCCTCATTTGGGAGTCTATGTTTTATTGCTTTGCCTCTTTTAGTGTTATATTCTGTAAAGCTACTGTGCAACAACATCATACATTTGACATAACTTGACTTCTCCTCTCACGCTTGCTCTCTCTCTCTCTCTCTCTCTCTCTCTCTACAGTGTCGATTGATGGTGTGGAGTGGAACGATGTAAAGTTCTTCCAGCTTGCAGCTCAGTGGCCAACACATGTCAAGTACCTCCCAGTCGGACTGTTCGGCTACAGCAAACCGCCCTCCTAGGACCACCCACTCGCCCTCCAACACCACCCCTTCACCCTGCAGCCTTCGCCCTATTGCACACAGTCCCTGCCAATCAGAACGCTGGCCAAGTGTAGCACAGTTGTGAGGAGGGAATCGGCCCTAAACGTTCGTTTCCTCCTGCTGGGGGTAGGTGGCGATGCAGGGGTTTGCGTTGGAGGCTGAGATGTACTTTTTAATGGCGCTAGTCACTTTTATTTATTGAAAAAAAAAAAAAGGTCCCAGAGCACCACATTGTGGGGAAGAAGCACAAGCAAAACGGCAGACACCTTCAGTCTGCCAACAACGATCATATTCCCGTCTGACAGCATGACAAAAGCGGACATCCAAAAAAACGACCCTTAACGTGACCTTTTGACCTCATTGATGCAATGCTAACATAATTGGCCTCACCGTCAGAGTCGATACAACAGAATCAACCAGTTGTGCTGTTAGGCTCTGATCTGCATGTCTTAAACTACAGCACCCACAGCCCACTAGTAAAATTCGTGTTATTATGCAACTTATGTACTTGTGCATGTGTGGAGCCGTGCAGCTACAGTTAGCCACCTGCAGCTATGCCTTTTTCAGTTCAGTTCAGTCTGTAGAAGCTTGAGGAGGACACTGGGGTTTACTCATGGACTAATTTTGTGAGGTTTTCATTGTTTTGTACATTAGTTAAAGCGTTTGTGTCTTTATAGGAGCTTTCAGTTATTTAGTTCTTATATGAGTGCTTTGGAAAAGTGCCCTTTTTAGAAAATGTATGTAGCTCAATCAAAGGTTTTATTTCTCTCCTCATAAACCACATCTCCAAAGATCACACTGGCCAATCAGAATGTAAACACAGCTTATCGTCAAGCAGTCTCACACAAAGTCAGCAGCATGGTTTTAATCACAACGACCAACACTCCACAGACCTCGGTCGTCCCATAGGTGAGAATTCATAAGGGAATATGGTCACATGTGAACTCTGAAAGGGCTGAGGTAGATTAAGGTCGTCATATGGAAGGTAAAAGCCTGTGTAATTCACATTCGCATTACCAAAACGAGCAGGTCATCATTCTGTCAGTTGTTCTTTTGAGAATCTTCAGGACATTTTGGGCCGTTTCAAGCAGGGAGCTCTGGGCTGGAGCCCTACTGGTTGTTGGAAGCTATGCATTTACCCTACATTCGCTCTCTTACATACACATTTACACATTTTCTTCCGAAGAACAATGTTGATGAAGTCCATAAACAAATCTGGAAAAGAAAACACCGTTTAAAGCTATAGTTCATCTGTACAATGAAGGAGCTGCCGTTTGAACTATCCCTTTAAAGAAATATTCCACAAGTCTGTAGTTTAACATGTGATTCTGTTTCATGAGGATTCAGGCAGACGGAAGTTAAACATTCCCTAAGAACGAATCGCTAGGAATCATTCAGTGAATTGGCAGTTATTAGACATTTCTAGTTCTAGTTTGAATTCAGCGTATCAGGACTTAATATTTAATATTTAGACATTTTTAATTAAACAGTCATATCCGAAGCACATTGCTAATATACAATACCATCTAAAATACCATGGCTTTTTCTTTTTTTATTGGTTCCTCACACAAATAACATTTATGGCCAATGAATTTTAGAGGACAGATGTAATGTGTCTTTTTGGAGTCTAAAATAAATAAATAATTAGTTACCCCAGTCAAAACACACTCCTAAAAATCAAAACTGGGTCTTGAGCGATTCCATAGAAGAACCGTTTTTGGCTCCATAAGAAGCGATTTTAGTAAAAGAGACGTGAAGAAGAGTGAAAAACCTTTACATCCACCTCTTTAAACCTTTTAAAGGGTTCTTCGAATGCACATTACAGCCCTTTATAACACCTTTCATTTTGAGTGTAGGCTGACCACCATATCAGTGGTGTGGTGGGTACAGGCTAAACTAACTCTGGCCTGGAAATCAAAAAATGTTAATGTGGCTTAGCAACTATAAAATGAAGCAAACTTGGCTTTTTTAAGCAAAATGAAAGCAGCAGTAGTGTTGAAGATTGGGACTGATGCTTAAGAAACCTAAAAATGTTAACCTTTCCAAGCACAAGAAGGTTTCTTCATGACTTTTCAACACTGGGCATCACTGGGGACAGTAGATCTCCAGCTGGTTCTCAGGGTTCTTTGTTGGTCCATGTTTTTTTATGAACACACCTGTACCAGTGTTCTTAACCTGGTTTAGGAGTGTTGTGAGCTTGGATATAGCAAAAATATCAAAGGTCTGGGGGTCCGTGGGGACCAGTTGGAGAAACACTGATTTAGAAAGTTTGTGTAAAATTGATCTTTCCATGAGATTTAACTTTTAACTTTTTTAGACTCCTCCAGAGGTTTTAAACACTTCTTTTTCATGGAGATAGTTTCCACTCCAAGCAGCCTTTAGTACGCACTCTTAACAATAAAGGTGCTGCTAGTGGTTCTTTGAGTGAGACCATAGAAGAACCAGATTGTTGTAGTTTAAAGAACCTTTAAAACCTTTACTTTTAAGGGTGTGTGTTTCCTCAAAGCTGGTCAAGAATCACATATTAAACTGTGGAACATCTTTTTGTTTGTTTATATGAGCAGATTGGGGATCAGGTCACCACTCCTAATCGGAGACTTTTAACAGGAAGAGCAGAGAGCTGATGCTGATCTTCAGTCAGAGTGTTGGAGCTCCAGTCTCCCTTTACCTGCTAAGCTGCTACGTGGTCGTTGTAGTCAGAGGCAGTTTTACTAAAGTGATGTTCTATTTTGTCTAGGACGTGTGTGAGGTGTATTCGTCGGTGTTAAGGTGACAAAAAAATGTAGTGTATGAACTGTGGTTATGAAAAAAAACAAAAACAAACGAACAATATCTATGAACTAATGTCGTGCCACTGTAAGAGTGACGAGTGTTGGTTTTCGTATGTCGGTTTGTGTGAGCATGTGCGTTACTTTCAGACTTTTTGTGGTGTAAATTCTGAACAGTATGCCGACCCTGTATCAACACACACACACACACACACTTACATGAGATTGCATCGTTGCTGGCTGACCACTTAAATGCAGATAATTCATTGTTTAAGGTAGTGCAGGAAAATGACACCGTGTGTTTTATGGGGGGGGGGGATTATGGGGTTTGTGTCAATGCATTGCATTCGAACCACTGAAAGCTTTTGAAATTGAGTCTAAGTCAGGGTAAATTTTGTGTGGCAAAAGTATTACTACAGAGTTTGTGTTACCGTTCAAAAGGGTCAATTAAAATGTGTGTGTGTTAGATATTTTTCCTGGTAGTCATTAAGCAGCAGTGTGGGTTTTTTTTAATGCTGCCTTATCATTCTTAGTTTTCTTTTTTTACTTTTCTTTTTTTCTATATTTTAGCAGGTTTTGCACAAAGCCCACGCAGCTTGCCAATGCCCAGACTTGCTACTAAATGATTCATTGCACAGCACCTGTTACCACCTCCCACTGACGTAATAACTCGCCAAATACAGCCAGCACATGGCCCAAAATATCAGTTGCATGATTCAGATTGCTCAGTACTTTTCATAAAAATAACAATAAGCCATGATTCAGTTACAGACCCTCAGATTATTCTTCCTGTGTGAATTTCCATAAATGACTGTTTATAATGTGACTGCCCAATGGCATGTAGATCTAATACAAGCCAGATAATCAGAATAACAAAGTACAATTGTCTGAAAAGGAAGGAACCATCTTATAATAGTCTTACATTAAAATCTCTTCTGGGCAATATTTGATTTATTAACTTTTTTTTTTTTTTTTGGGGGGGGGGGTGGTCAAGGCTGATAGTCTGAACTTCAGCAGACGCTCTGCCAGGCTCCAGCTGCTTGGTCCCTTTGGGATCTTTGCTCAGATCTTGAGTCAGACCAGGCCATCAATAATTCTGTCTTGTCTGGGAGCCTGTTATGAACCCTTCAGGCTGAATTTGACCCATGATCATCTCAGAAAAGACCATCATGGTGATCTCCACAGTGGTGGAGAAAATGACCACATCAAATATGAAATGTGCAAAAAAATTAAAAACAATAATAAATCAACCTATCTTAATCTGGACTGAGCAGGGAGATGCAGAGATACCTTACAATAAGCTTCTCTGAGTATATTGTGGATATAAGTCCACTGTCCAACTGCATGTTTTGTTAGAGTGTAAAGGGTGTAAAATCAGTCCTGGTTAATTGGCCTTAGTGCAGTACAGTCTATCAAATGCTGCATAAATATCATTTATCCTTATCATTTTTAATAACATTTTAAATGCACCACCACTTTTTTTGGTCCAATTTTTAGATATCAAAATAATGACATATCTTGTATTGTGCAGATTTCATATCGCCTGCCCGTACCTTAATCTGAACCTATTTGTTACTGAAGTATCTGCCTTTTTAATACAGTATATCTGTGTCGTCACACAAAACCTTCTCAATCTCAGTCTTTTACTTTTTATTTGCATTATATGAACCTGGCAGTTGCTCTGCTGCAAACACCTCACAACATTAAACACTTTTTAAATTGTGTGGTAAAAGTGATCTTGGGTGTTGCAGATGAGCTTCTTTGAGTATTTAGAGGTGTTACTTATCTTGGTCAAATATAACACAGGCCCATCTTTAATCATATACATCACAAATACAGTACCGGGGGCTTTGAATGGCTCAGCGGTCTAATGTGCTCCCACTAGGACCTGGGGGTCTCTTGACTTTGAATCCCGAGAGATTCCACTTTGCCATCAGTGGCTGGAGTCCAAGAGAGCACAATTGGGTGGGTAGATGGCGCCCTCTCTCCCTTCATGTGTCTTAAGTGATGTTGGCTGGAACAGGCGTCAGCTGGTGTGGCCGTGCTGGGTACCGGCGCTTTCCTCTGAGCGTGTCGGCTGCCCGGCAGTGCTGCATGGGTGGCAGTTTGAAAGAAGGTGGTGGCTGGCTTTGCGTTTTTCGGGTGAGACGTGTGTTGAGTCCTTACCCTCCTAGAGTCGGGTGCATTGCTAGTGCTTGGGGGAGCACAGGTGGGTTAATTGGCAGCACCAATTGGGAGATAAAGGCTAAAAAATTCAATTAATAAAAAATAAAAGTACAGTACTGAATTACGGGATGTGTATATCGTGCAGCGCTGGTGTGAATGATTCACATGTTGGAAGCTGAGATTCTTTGTGCAAAATCCTTTCCATAGAATTGTCCGTTTGCTTGTAATGCATAACCCCTCTGTTTAGTATGATCCAGCGCAGCCGTGTTGACCCAGATTTTTATAAATGACCCGATGTTGTTCAGCTTTTCTTTCTCTCTTTGTTTAAACGTATGGAAAATGTGATAAGTGGGGTTGTTTGTCACGACAAAGGGAACCGAGGGGACGTTAGACGACAGAAAATGTCACTGCCAAAATGTCTCAGCTGTTACATTTGACATCAGACGGAGGCCGTCGGTCAGTGTTGTTGTGGGTGTAATCGGGATTGTCAAGCATGGCCACTTCCTCTACTGTTACCTGTTACAATGCAAAAACATCTTAGCAGAGACGGATATGCATTTCATTCCATTTCCAACCGCAACGCGGTCTCGTTTTGTGCCGTCTTTGCCGGCGCTGCCGCCTTCTGGTGGTCTGAATGTTGACAGTGTGTGTTTATCTCTCTCTGTGTCTCTGTGTCTCTGTCTCTCTCTCTGTCTCTGTCTCTGTGCTGTTCTCAAGTCTGTTATGATGCCTGGCTTGTGTCTGGCCTTGGCCCAGTAATCGTAATCTGTGTTTCGTGTGATGTGACCGTTAGGTTTTCCTTATTGAACAAAACAGTGGAATTCCGAGCACACTGATCAGATATGAGGCATTTGTACATCCCAGATTGTCTGTTTCCCACTCCACCTGAAAGGCCTGATTTACTAAAGTCAGCAGAATCTGGACTGCAGCCGCGGATCTGACTGATGGGGCTTTTTCTTTTCTTTTTCTATGATATTTAGGGGCAAATAATTCTGATAACTGATGATATCGGACAGTATTAGACATTTTAAACAGTTTAGACTGTGAACTACGACCGTCTGTTACAGATTGTCCAATTTCTTAAACCTAAACAGCAAAACCTCAAAATATTTGAATAAGTAAGAAAGTCTTGTAGCTCTAAAGGTGCTACCTAGAACGCTTGGCTATGTTCCGTTAATTAACTCAGCTGATTTCCTCTGACTGGTTATGAGAAGATCATAAATGACACAAACAAAAAGTTCAGATTTTTGAAGAGATCGATAAAACTGCAGGTCCAAGTCAGTATTGTCTGATATTATCGACCACCCGGTCTGTCCATCTGGCCTCCATGAAGAGTGACATTTCTCATAATCCCAGAACTTGCTTTAGTAAATCAGGCCTTTATGAGAGTCTTTCTATTGGAGTCTCATGTTAATATTGAGAGAACATGTTTCTTGAATTCCACAAGCTTTGGTTTTTGCGCTCAACATTTTGATTAAAGCTAAAACCCCAAGGCCCAGCTGATCGGTGTGGTAGAATAGCACTCTTTCATATTTGGCACAAAGCCTGTTGCTACGGAGGGAGAGGCCGAGCTTGTGGATGAAAAGAGTATTTTTGCACATGCACTTGTTTGTTTTAGCAGTCTTTAGCCGTTTGCCTTTTGCCTATAAAAAAGAATCAACAACGCTTGTACATATCTTAAGAAGTGCTTGTAATATGAACCTAAGTTCTTTTATTGTTATTTTTTTTTATTCAACATGTTTTGTAGTACTGCTTTTTCATGATTCAGTTGTCTTTGGGGTAATGTGTGGGATATAAACTGAAAGTGCTCATTTTTTTTTTTTTTTAATAAACACACTTTATTTGTACTCCGCCTTCAGCGTCCTCTTCATGTTTTCACAGGAACTGTGTCACGTCTGCTTTGGGATATAATTTGATGTTCATCTGAAAAGCGCAGTTATTATTTCTTTGTAATATTATCTCAGTACAATCTCTAACAAGCTCAGTTCCTAGAGCTGGAACTCAGCAAAATATCCAGTTTACCCTTTTCCATCACCACAGTGGTTTGAATGACCCTGATAGAAAGTAGATCAGAAAAGTCCAAGGTAAATGTAATTTTTCTGAATGAAAATATATATATTTATTCATTATTTTGATGCTAAATCTTCTGGTCTAAAGGAAAAACATGTGCAGAGTGCCGGGCTATTGATAACAGGGTTGTGGGTTCGATTCCCGGGCTCGGCAAGCTGCCACTGTTGGGCCCTTGAGCAAGGCCCTTTACCCTCTCTGCTACCGGGGCGCTGGAGTTGGCTGCCCACCGCTCTGGGTGTGTGTGTACTCACTGCCCCTAGTTCACTAGTGTGTGTGTGTGTGTGTGTGTGTGTGTGTGTGTTCACTACCACAGATGGGTTAAATTAACTGTACATTTCGCTGTACAGTGACAAATACATGCACCTTGACCTTACAACTGCACAGTTTAATAATGCAGGGGTGCCCAATCCTGGGCCTGGAGCTCAACCACCATGCAGGGCTTCAGCATAACATTAGCACCACCTGCCTAATAATGATCTGACCATTCGAGGAGTGGGCTCAGCAAGACCTCTGGAGGAGGTCATTCTGTAAGTTGTGAGGTTGGGCCTCCATGGATCACATCAATAAACTTGGTAAACAGGTGCTCATGACCTTGTCGCTGGTTCACTGGTTGTCCTTCCTCAGACCACTTTTGGTAGGCACATCAAAAGCACACTGACCACTGCACACCGGGGGGCACCTCACAAGGGACCCAGTCATCTAGCCATCGCAATTTGGTTCTTGTTGAAGTGGCTCAGACCCCTACTTGCTTATTTATCCTGCATTTAACACCTTCATCACCTCCAAGAACTGACTGTTCACCTGCTGTCTAATATATCCCACCCCTTGACAGATTTTTGTATCAATTAAGATAGATAATCAATGCTGGTACCTGGTAGATACTAATGTTATGGTTGATTGGTGCATAGCCAGGAGTAAATTTCCCATTAAATTAAGCTATTAAATTAAGCTACTATTGCTACTGAATGAAATATCTGTATTCTGGCAATCCCTACATTATAATTTAGCATTAAATAAGCGGTTTAATAGCAGAGCAGTAGCAAACCGTTACATTTTAACGAAACACGGTGGTCGCGCTCCAATACGCGTACTTGTGTCCTAACGAGGCCGCTTAGTTAGCCAGTCGAATCTAAGCATCGAATGCACTCGCTCGGCGTTCTAGGCAGGGCACAAGGGTGTATATTGGAGCACAGTCGTTGCGCGCATGCTCCCTCGGCCGTCCTTGGCGGTTGGTTATATAGCTAGCTAGGCACACAGACGCACACAGCTAGCGCTCTGGCAGGGAGACGCGTCTGGGCCGGCCACTGTAAACTGAAGCTAGCTAGTTAATATCAGAAAACAGACGAAGATGGATGGATGGACGGACTGGAGATGTATAGCTAGTGCTAGCGAGCTGATTTAGCTATAGCTACTACCTACCTTTCGTGTCCTGAACGAACCGGCACTGCAGAGTCGGATACATTTTGCCAGCGGACGAGCGGTACGTCCGTTAGCCGTTATCGTTTAGCCTGCTTAGCTGCGATGCTTCAGTCGGAATTTGTTTTCTTTCACCTCAGAAATATTTAATATTGTGTTTGGAGGGTTTATATTTTTTCGGAAAGCAGCAAAATACGCCCGGAACTGATTAGCTATCTGTGTCCGCGAAGAAGGTAAGATGGGGCTACATCGCTACAACAGACCTGTCCCGTTTAATGTCACAGAATAATTAAGCCAGGTCGTTTAAGCCTGTCATTTCAGGCGGTTTATTGCTCTATCTCGTCTATTTTATACGTGTTGTTTAATCCTACATCGCTGAATGACTGACAGGGATGCAAGCGGGGCATCCCGGCCGGGCTTTTGTCCAAATACAGTGACGAAGACTAGCGGTAGGTTAGCTCCCAGGCTAAAAACACTAGCTGGCTCGAAAGTGATCGCATCCTCCCGGTGTCAAGCGTTTCATCCCGATGATACAAGAGCTGGGGGGGCTGTAATACTCCTGACTAAACCAGAACCTTAAACAGCTTAAAGGTCGGGCTGTATTTCGTTGAATTCGCGATGCGCCATTCACATGTGTTGGTGTTGAGGCTGAGCTCGGACGCAACGCATTCACACCCCTGTATAACGTTAACCCACACTAACCAAGGCTGGGATTGAAGCTTGCTGAGCTCAACAAACTGCTTAAACACGTTCCTCTCAACTACAGGATGTCCACTCTAATGATGGTTGATTTAGCTTGCTTTTTTGTCAGCTTTATGGTTGATTTTGTATTACTGCCGTTCCACCTTAAAATTTCGTGTTGAGTGCATGGTAAAGCTGCGCCGGCGCCTGTGCGTAACTGCTGCAGGATTTAAGGTGGAACGGATAATTTGACAGAAAGGCCGAATCAAGCTTAGTAAAGTCTTGGGTTCAAATAGGGTTTGTTTTATTTTCTGTTTTTTTCATGAATTGTGTCTCTGTGGTGTCCTGACGGTCACCTTTAGCTGCTTCTATATATTTTAGCTAACCCTATATCCTCTCCATTAGTTGTTGTTGTTGTTATTAAAAGATGCTCAGAGCCCTGAAGTTTACTTCGTGTATGGGACTGTAAAGCCAAGTGAGCTGCCCTGTTCAGCATCTTGCTCCATCTGATGGAGGTAACAGGCTCTCTCCTCTTGCTGCATTGCAGTGAATACACGGGGTGGGGGTGGAGGAGGTTTTAACAGTGCGCCACCTGGTGCCTGAAAGGTGAAACTCGAATGCCAGTGACTGATTTCTGATCTTTCTGGCATCCAGAGACCAGGTTATATAACACTTCCATCAGTATCAGAGCTGGTTCTTGGTAGTGTTTCCATTATTGCTGGATATTTTTAGGGGATAGTGGTTAGTACACAGGGCTATTGAATACAGGGTTGTGGGTTTGATACCCAAGCAGCCACTGTTGGGCTCTTGAGCGAGGCCTTAACCTCTCTGCTCCAGGGATATGGTAGCATGGCTGCCACTGTTAGGCTCTTGAGTCCCTTACTTTCTTTGCTCCAGGGGCTTTCTGCAATATGCAAAGAGAGGAATTTCTTGGTACTGTCAGAACTAGTGGCAAATGATCAGGCATTAAAGCTCACACAACTACATGTACTTTTTTCTCCGTTGTTTACACTAGGATGAGGTCAGTGATGCCCCCTGGAAACTGGCATCTTCACGTCCCATTGGCATGAATTTGTGCACTGGACTGCTGTTTGTCTTTGGTGGAAAACAAAGCAGCTGACAATCCACCTTCCCTTTAATTTTTAACCCAGTACAAGGAAACAGCTTCCTTGAAATGTGTGTTTCTTGAATGACGCACTTCGAATCCTTCTTAGGAATATTTCATAAGCTGCAGAATAGTAGGGGCAGCAGTACACACGTTTTGAAGTTTGATATGTAATGGTGTTCATAATTGTGGTTTTTGTATAGTACAAATGTGCAATACATTCGAAATTAGACTGGCATCTGAGTTTTAATCAATAGCAGTGACTTCCATGAAGGATAGTCAATGAGAGGTTCTTGAGGGAGGTCAATACACTGTTATGAATGTTTAATAGTTCCAATTTTCCTGTGCTATTTCTTACTAGATTTGCTCTTATGGACAAGGAATTTGTCTTGGTGAAATCACAGCTTACAGAAATTGACAGTTGTCGCTGTCCAATGCAGCTACAGGGTTTAAACCATGGAGAAAACAAAAATCAGACCAAAATGGTACCTGTTTTTCATTGGACAGCAGGGACATACAGGATATTTACAACGATGTAGCTTTATTTGTTAGGATAAGATTGTCAAAGATGCAGATGCTCAAGTAGGAATAGATCATTGAATCCGAGCTTGCACTGGACCATGCATTGTCTTGCAGTGTAGTCCTGAAACTGCTTAATTTTTTTACATTTTAACAGAACTGACTGAGCAGCAGCAGCAGCAGGCCTTCATGACTAACTAATACAAACAGTCTCATTAAAGGTTGTTGTGTAACAGATTCAGGCTCAAATGTCCAGGGTTCAGCCACGTTGTGCTCCGTCGCATCCGTGTGCATGATGCAGTGCGCTCGGTGCTGACCAAGAGGTCATAGATCTGCTGAGTGGCTTTTTAGGTGTCCTGAAGAGGAGCTGTTGGCACTCAAGGGCAATAAGCGGTCAGAGGAGATCGATGGTAATGTAGCACGGTCACTAATGGAGTTCTCCTGGCGTTCAGTAATGCTGTTTCGCTGTGTGAAAGCGTTGGTCTGGAAACTGTCTTTCTTCTGACGTTTTACATTTAATATGAGTACAGCTAGGATTGGCACGCCCACCCTCAGGCTTGATGCGTATGGGCTGAGATTAGAGGATGAGTCTTTGTGTTCATTTTGAAGTGATATTCCTCAGAGGACCACTGAATCCAGTTCTGGGAAGCGTGGGCCTCAAAGCAGAAATGCGTTTAGCTTCTTTGGTTTTGCAGAGGAGCTGTCAAACTAATATCATAGCCATGACTGTTTGGGGTTAGGAGAAAATTGTCTTGGAGTCTTGGAAATGCACATAAACACAAGTGTAAAACTATCTGCTTCTTGCTAGTAAGCTACAATAATAATCTTCCTACTCCCTCTGTGTCCTCTTAGCTGTTTGTGACTGGGCGCTGACTGTTCCCAGACGATGTCCACCATGGTGTACCCAAGGGAGGAGGCTCTGGAGAGACTCACTCAGGATGAGATTGTGCTGAACACGAAGGCAGTGATGCAGGGTCTGGAGACACTTCGAGGAGAACATGCGCAGCTCCTCAACTCCTTGCTGGACTGTGCCCAGCCCCCTGCCGCACAAGAGAAATCCGGCCTGCTCCGAAAGAGCCTGGAGGCTATCGAGCTGGGCCTGGGAGAGGCACAGGTAACCACACAGCTGACACACACACATAACTAAGAACTATCTGTCTATGGGGTAGGATTATCAGGATGACACAAGAGGAAGCGTTTATCCCTCTTTTGTTGGAGTAACTATCTCTGT
This sequence comes from Salminus brasiliensis, assembly GCF_030463535.1. Lineage (NCBI taxonomy): Eukaryota > Metazoa > Chordata > Actinopteri > Characiformes > Bryconidae > Salminus > Salminus brasiliensis. The sequence continues at coordinate 9,971,508 of NC_132886.1, forward strand.
CCAGGGAAGGCTTTCTACTGCTGTGAGGATTTGATTACATTCAGCGACAAGGGCGTTAGTGAGGTCAGAATGTTGGGTGATCACCAGCCCACCTCATCCCAATAGAATTGGGTGGAATACAAATAATTCCAGAGAATACCGCTCCACAGCTCAATTCTGGGAGGCTTTATACCTCTCTAGCCCATGCCTGGCATTAGGCATGATGCCAATAGGTTCATGGTTATCTGCTCCAGAGAATCCTATTGTATTGGCTGTGTGTGTGCATTTGCATGTCTATGTCAGCCGTGTGTGCAAATTAGTGTAGCTGAATGCAGAATTCATTAGAAGGGGGTGTCCACAAAAACTAGGACATAGTGCATGTTCCTTATGTGGCAGAAGTCCACTTCACACTAATGAGGGGAGTCAGAACATCGATATATTGAAGTATTGTGAAATTATGTATCAATATGTTGAGCTGGAATAACGTTAAGTGGATCTGTGCCCCGCAGGTGATCATTGCCCTGTCTGGTCATCTGAGCGCTGTAGAGTCGGAGAAGCAGAAGCTGCGGGCGCAGGTGCGCAGGCTATGCCAGGAGAACCAGTGGCTGCGGGATGAGCTGGCCAACACACAGCACAAGCTGCAGAAGAGTGAGCAGAATGTGGCACAGCTAGAGGAGGAGAAAAAACACCTGGAGTTCATGAACCAGATCCGTAAGTTTGACGACGACGCCTCTCCGTCTGAGGAGAAGCCTGGAGAAAAGGAGAAGGACAACCTGGACGACTTGTTCCCCAACGATGACGACCAGGGACCAGGTAAGAAGAAGAGACGATCTGTTCAGTGTAGGTCTTTATATTTGTAGGTCTTTATATAAGTCTGAGCATTTGTTTACATCAAGGAATGGGAGAAGTAAGTGTCTTAAGCTTGGACCTCACAGTGATTCAGTTCGATTATGACTCTAAGAAATCTATAAGAAGTCTGAAATTTCAATTATTGAATAAACTATGTACACAGTAGTGCATTGTAGACAGGAAGTATAGTACCAAGCTTTCCCCATGTAGTTAGCTCTGTATTTTAATAAACAATATCTACTTTTTTGAATATTATAGTTTAACTGTCAATCTAAAATCAGTGCAGTTGAATCATGCAGTGTAAAGTTAGTTAAAGTGAGCCTGTTTTCTGCTCTCTGCCTGGTCCAGCCCAGCCTAGTGGCGAAGTGGCAGCGCAGCAGGGAGGCTACGAGATCCCGGCCCGGCTCAGAACTCTACACAACCTGGTGATTCAGTATGCCTCTCAAGGCCGATATGAGGTAGCTGTGCCGCTCTGTAAGCAGGCTCTGGAAGACCTGGAGAAAACCTCAGGCCATGACCACCCAGACGTCGCCACCATGCTCAACATTCTTGCCCTCGTCTACAGGTCAGTGCAGTATGGAGACGATTTCAGGTGGTAAATTTCAGAATGCACCAAATGTTTTCAGTAGAGAAGGGCCTCTTTGACCAAAAAGAATAAAAGGACATTGAAGACTGACTCTGACTGATTCTGACTTTATGGGCCAGTGTGTGGTGATCTACAGGATTACAGCCGTGTCTTTCTTTGTAGGGATCAGAATAAGTACAAAGAGGCGGCTCACCTGCTGAATGACGCCCTAGCAATCCGTGAGAAGACACTGGGGAAGGACCACCCTGCTGTGGCTGCCACCCTCAACAACCTGGCTGTCCTGTACGGCAAACGTGGCAAATACAAGGAGGCTGAACCTCTTTGCAAGAGGGCGCTGGAGATTAGAGAGAAGGTATAGGGGTTTTCAAGAAAGGTCATAACTCCTGTATGTATACCAGCAAATGAGCTATACGTACATTTGTATGTGTGTGATTTTGCAGGTTCTGGGGAAGTACCATCCAGATGTGGCTAAACAGCTGAACAACCTGGCACTGCTGTGTCAGAACCAGGGCAAGTATGAAGAGGTGGAGTACTACTACCGCAGAGCCCTGGAGATCTATGAGAGCAAGCTGGGGGCTGATGACCCCAATGTGGCCAAGACCAAGAACAATCTGGTGAGGGCAGTACTCCAGTTCCAGTAATATAAGCTGATGTGATTTCAGCTTGGATGGTCATTTTGAGCAAATAAATATTTAAATTGACTACAGTAAATGTTGTTTTGCAGAATGATCACAGTACATAATAAATCCAAATAAGACTATGATTTGTTATATCTGGGAATGGTGACCAATTAAGCCCATACTGCGTTTCCTTTTGACTCTTTCAGGCAACATGTTACCTGAAACAGGGCAAGTTTAAGGATGCAGAGGCTCTATACAAGGAGATCCTGACACGTGCACATGAGAAACAGTTTGGATCCGTTAACAGTAAGCATACTCTCTTTTGACTTCACCTAAAACAGAAATAAGCTAGTAGAAGAAATACTTGGAAATGGTTCACAGGAGGATTGTGGCTCTAGACTAGTCATGCCTGGCTTGCCTCGCACGGATGAGCTTAGACATTCTTTTGGCCACATGACAAACCTTTAAGCCACTCAAACATTTACTCGCAGCAAAGATCCGACCTGTAATTGACTTGATTAGCAAGCATGTACTTATTTAAACACACAAGCTCATTATAGTAAGAACATGGGCTTGTATAGAGAAGAGCTAAATCCTGTGTTTAGCAAATTTGCCTACTAATACTACGTATTAACCATTAGATAGTGTGCTCTGTTTACATATATTATAATGTGGATTAAATGCAAATGAATTAGCACATCAAAATTGCCATTTGTTCCTTCCTTTCTGTAGATGACAACAAGCCCATCTGGATGCATGCAGAGGAGAGAGAGGAGAGCAAGGTATGTGCAAAGACCACCCATCACTTGAAGCCTGTTGATTGTAATAAATCCAATACTAAGACCAATTCTGCTTTATGCAATATACCAACTAGACAATATGACCCTCTTTCATGTTGGAACAGGGTAAGAAGAAGGAATCTGGTCCCTATGGCGAGTATGGCAGTTGGTACAAAGCCTGCAAGGTGGACAGGTGAGTGCAGCACACAGAGAAACAACTACTTTAGGCTCCAGTGCACTTTTACTCCACTGCCACAAATACACTGATTTGACCCCCCATTCATGGACAGTTGTACATATGCATATTTTGGCAAGCTAAGTGATACAGAATTGACATCTGAGGCATGTGGGCTGAGGAGCTAGAGTAATATTCTGGGATTTTGCTCAAATTTGTCATGGGTTACACAGCATTACACAGGTCTGGCGAAAGGTCTTGTGCAGCTTCAAAGTTACAAAGTGCGTTAGCAGCGTTCTGACCCGAGTGGCAATGACTGGGAGACTATTCTCCCAATTCCAGGCAGTGGAATATTAAAATTATTTTGAAGCTGTTAATTGGAGGTACTATTGCTAGCACCAGTACCTGTTATGTCACTTTCCTGTCTTACATATTAGATAATGTGTGGTGTTTCCCCCTCTCTGTTCTGTGCAGCCCCACAGTCACAAATACTCTGAAGAGCCTGGGGGCGCTTTACCGCAGACAGGGCAAGTTAGAGGCTGCAGAGACTCTAGAGGAATGTGCTACAAAGAATCGCAAACAGGTAATTTAATGTAGCTTTTTTTTGGCACAGTTAGTGACACAGTTTAGTTAAATACTTTACATTTTTCTACTGTTTTTGTTTTTGGAAAAAATGAAAGTGTTCCATGCTTGCTCTCGGTCTCTATAGGGCATAGATGCAATTAATCAGAGTAAAGTAGTGGAATTGCTGAAGGATGGCGTCCCTGGTGGAGACAGACGGCAGAATCGAGATGGCTTGAATGGTCCTGGGGGTCAACGGGGGGACAACGAGGGAGATGAGGCTGAATGGAACGGGGTTGGTCCTTGAACCGTTTCTATGTAGTCTGTCCGCATGTATTTCTCTGTGTGTAGTAGATATTTAGACTCTGCAAATGCTCTGTGACTCAAATCTAAAATATTAGCTAGAGGAACTAGTATACAGTTGTCCCTTTCTTGTCTAATTGGCCAAGACAAAGTTTACGTCTTCAGTCTTGCAGTTTGCTATGAGACTAATAAAACGTAATAAGTGATGGTAGCTTATACCCTAATAATTATTGCTGTGTAAACTGCACTTTATGTAAAATGCATTCAGCTACACCCAAGTCGCACCTATTGCTGATACAGTTGTGTAAGTGTACATATTGCTTGTCTAGTTCATGTAGGGAAATATTGCCAATAGAATAGGACAGATAGACATGAACATATTGGTACCATGCCTGGCATGGGCTAGAAGGCTAGAAGGCCTGCCGCCATTGAGCTGTGTAGTAGTGGAAGTGTGTTCTCTGGAATGATGGTGTTCAATCCAGTACTTTGGAGATGAGGTGTGATGATCATTCAGCCTCTTATGGTCTTATTGCTGAATACAATTAAATCCTCACAGCAATGCTCCAAAATCTAATAGATGGCCTTACCTGGACAATAGACAGTTACTCCAACAAAAGCAGGGTGCTAAACATGCTGTATCTGCTGGATCTCCTCTTTAGGACGGGAATGGTTCTCTACGTCGGAGCGGCTCCTTCGGAAAGATCCGGGATGCTCTGAGGCGTAGCAGTGAGATGCTGGTGAAGAAGCTGCAGGGCAGTGGACCACAGGAACCACGCAACCCAGGGTGAGCCAGGAGAAAAAAATAGCCAGAAGAGTATATATGCCTATGTTGTTTAGAGATACTGACTGAAAGATCTTTGTTTGCACTTAAGAATGAAGAGGGCAAGCTCTCTCAATTTCCTCAACAAGAGTGCAGAGGAGACCTCACAGGTATGCAGAAACGCACACAGACACAATACCAAGCATGTGTACATATGTTGCCTGTGTTGCGAAAAAACCTTGTATCTACAAAATCAATGTAAATGTAAAGTCAATGTAAATTTATTTAATATAAGTAATTTCTGTTGGTCCATTTGTGACCTTTTGACACAGCGTAAACAACTGCCAGAGTGAGAAACTTCAAAAATGGGGATACAAGATTACAAGCTTAGCAGTGGCAAAATATGAACACTATATTTGCATAAATTTATTGAGCATGCTTTTCTGTCTCCTTCATGGTAGGAATATTAAAATGCATGCTCTCAATGTGAAGAATGTTGTTTAAATTGCAATTGTAATTATTAATTCTATATAAATTACATTAAACAAATGGTATGACAGTTCTTAGATGGAGAATTTGTGCTTTTGTGTGTATAGTGGTGTTTTTGGTTTTTGTTTGTTTGTTTTTTTGGGGGGGTTAATTGGTTAACACAACAATAATAAAAAAAAACTGATCAAATTTATTAAAAGTAAGTAACTAGGGATTTCCTGAGGAGTCATTTCCTAAGTAACTGTAATCATGAGGCCAGTGATTTACACCTGTACAACCCATTATACATTATTTTGTTGCATATTTCTAATCTGACTCCTATTACATTTTCAGGAAGCAAACAGTGGCCTATCAGAATGTAGAGGACTGAGTGCCAGCAACGTGGACCTTTCAAGGCGCAGCTCCCTGATTGGATAGAGAGTGAGGTTGGAGGGTTGGGCTCTGAAAAGGGGAGGACCCAAGAGGAGAGGCTGTTTGCCTTGTGGAATATAATCACAACCCATCACCAAGTCATTCTTCTTCAAAACATGTTCATAGGAACACATTTAAAAGCAAAAGCATCTTTAGTTTGACATAGCTGGTGTGCTACCAAAAAGCTGTGTGCTTCGCTGTAAAATGACGCTAACGTCGATCAAATTATTAACACACACAATCAGATAGAGGTGTAGTTTCCTGCGCGCGGGTTAAGCCGAGTCCACAGCTGAACTGAACTGCACCGCTGGTGGTGATTGTCCATTGTATATTCCTTTCAGTGTTAGACCAGGCTCTAATCTGTTGATACAGGTTAATGCAATACAGCATGCTGCTTACTCTACACAGGATGTCTGTCTGCACTGGAGACACCTAGTAGCATCTCAGTCATGGCATGGATGAAAATTTAAAAAGAAAAAAAAAATTAGAATAGCTCATCCTATAACAACAAATCATACAAGAAGCATACTGTATGTAATTAATTCTAATCGTTTTACCTTAATGATTAGCTGTGATCAGCTATGTTATTTAGGGAGGGAGAACTCTAAATGAGTGTGTGCACTTCAGTAATAGCATGGATGCAGTGAATGCTAACGCCACACACACACACTCTCAGATCACAACACAATAGAGCGGTACGTAAACACTTTGAGAAGCAGAACAAAAAGATCTTCTTTTTTTAAAATGTGAGTAAAATGCCTCCACTTTAAAATGCAAAGAACGGGAAAAGTACGCAAAAAAAAACAACAGTAGTGATGACTGGTAAAACCTCACTTTTTGCCTTCTGATTTTCTTTTTTATGTATATACCGGTTTAAATTATTTATTGTGTTTTTGTTTTTTTTCTTCTTCTTTGTAAATAGCACACAGGGGTTTTGTTTACACTGTAGAAAGTGGGTGGATCTCATTGGACGTGACTGGAAAGCTGATGGTGGTGTTACATTTTCAAAATGCTGTTTTGTTTTGGCTGTGAAAGGCAGGTTAGAAGATGGAAACTGGACGAAAGGCATGTTGTGTTTACCTGTTGCTTTTGATGTTCTTATCCTTTGACTCCTTGGTACTAGCTAATGTCCCAAATCATGTTATAAAACTGGACTTTGTGTATAAATGTGTGTCTCTTTTATTTGGGATCCACGGTTTACCCAGCTTGTTGTACCTCCAGATTAGTTGACTTTATGTACTGCTGAAGGATCGGTCCAGTCACTTGGTTACAGTCGGTTAAATCTCCATGGTTACTGATTTATTAAAGTTGTTTTTTTTGTTTTATTTATACGAATGATGTATTTTACACTTATTTGGACTTGATATTGAGTTGAATCCACAGCCATCCAGCCAAATTTGGCAAGTCTTAAAAACGGGGCCAATCAAGCATTTGCTCTGGTGTTTATTTGGCTTGTGATTTGTGATGTGGCTCGCCGTGGTAAAGTGCTCCTGCCAGGTCACTTGAGTACAGACTAAACTGAATGTCTTAGTAGTCGTTAGGCCACGTCTGAGGAAGTTCATACTTCATTTAATTTAAATGACACTTCTCTTGCACTGCACTCATTAAAATGATCACTACATATGATCGATAGAAGTCCCATGTTGTACCTAGCCATACTGTAACTCTGTACAGCAGGGGGCAAGCTTTATAGACGAATGTTAATGTTGCTGCGCCTTCCTAGAATATGGCAAAAGGTGATGAGGGTAGTAGGGAGGTTTATTTGGAAGGACCTGTGAATGTGTTAAGAGTGGAAGTTAATGTGCTGTTGGCTGTTGAAGGACCAGGAACGGTAGAAGAGAGGACCAGCTAGGAGAAGTAGGAACCATTGTTGACTGTAGAAACTTGCTGCATTTGGTTTTCACACAAATATGCTCACGTATGTGGAAGAGCCTCTTGCTTTGTAGCTGTTGGGGTCTTGGCTCAGGTGAGTCTGTAGAATAACGTCTGTATTTACGCATCAGTGGTGAAAAGCAGCTTTAGCCCTTCCCACTCCCCCACTCAGCCCACTGAACTGTATCTCGCTGTGTTCAGTTGTCAGTGTAACGCCGTTTCGCTCAGCATGGCCTTGCGGCACTCTGCAGTTTCCCCAATTTCCTTTAACGCGTTTGATTCATCAAACTCTCCAGGAGTCGAGGTCACGTTACAGGAAAATCACTACACTCTGCAGGGTGGGAGGCTGGCTTTTTATGAAGGCCAATAAAGGTACAACCTCACCCTGTTCTGAGAACTGCTTTGCTTACCCAGCTTCAAGTGTTCATCATTATCACACACTTCACAACACTAGTATCGGATCGGATCACCTGCGATGTTCAGCTCCCCCCAGAATGTGGCCATGCAGGTTTTCTGTGCTTTTTTTGGGGGCGGGGGGTTAAAGAGGAGGTCGGAACTGATGTGCTCTTCTTTAAAGATGGATTTCGGTTGTGATTGGGCCAACTTCCTGTATATTTCATATAAAAGGTTCAAAAGTAATAAAGAAAAAAGCTTCACTTTTCAAGCCAAATTTATGTGATTGTTGTCTGATTTTAATGTGGTTTCTATTTGTTACTTTTCCATTCAGAAATATACCTCCAAATGCTTTAATGTAAATCCTCTGTTTTTAAGGTAATAGTTCAGCAGAAAAATCAAATGAACATAATTTATCATTTACTCCAGACATAGTCAGTCAACCAAGACATGCTTGATATTTGATCTGTTCTTTTTTTAGTTCACGGTGAAAGATGCTAGGCCAGTTTTGTAAACATGCTGGAGTTGGACTGTCTCCAATTTTATCTTATCTTGTTAAATATGTGCCAATATCTTTACTTATTTTCTTAAGATCTATTCAATCTAAATTATTTAGTGTATTGTTTATTTATTTAGGGACTCTGCGTTTTTATTTGTGTTCGTGGACAGATTTAAATCATATATCGTATTTTAACCCACATCAGTTTGTTTATATGAAACAAACGAAGATCTGGATGCAGTGTAATTGGGTTGAGGGACCTTTTTAAGCAGGTAGTTATGAAGGCGAGATTGGTGAAGTCCAGTGCTTGTTAGCAACATTAGCCTAGCAAATTTATTTATTTATTTATTCCTTTTTTAATGTTTTTTTATTATTATTATTAACATAAAGAAGCCTGTTTCCGATACCAAACATGTCTTTGCTGACCATCTGCATCTTGGGTAAGGGATGAATTGTGTTCTCTCGATTTGTTCCTGAACTGATTTCTTAATACTGAATATGTTTTGTAACACTAAACACAAGCTCTGCCCTGATTTTTATTTTATATATTTTTTATTATATTAAAAGAAAACATGTTCATTTGTTAATTGCTTTGAAAAAGTAGGTGTCTTCAAACATTTGACAGGTAGTTTGGATACAGCAATCAGCCGTACCATTATCACAAATAAGGTAAAAAACATTATCATGAGATTATTATTAGATTACTATATTTTATAATAATAATAATAATTATTATTATTATTATATCTGTAGACTAACTTTATCAACAGTGGCATCTGTCAAGGTGTGGGATAAATAATCAGCAGGCGGTAGAAGTAGCATAAGAGACCTAATGGCTAGATGACTGGGTCAGAACATCTCCAAAACATCAGGACGGTCTTGTGTTTTTTTTTTTTGTTTGTTTTTTTTTTTGTGATAGGTATGCAGCGGTCAGTACTTACCAAAAGCGATCCAAAAAAGGACAACCAGTGAACTGACCACAGGGTGTTGGGCACCTAACACTCATTGATTCGATTCTCGCAGGCCCCACCTCGCAACTTACAGGACTTACAGGAGTCTGCTGCTAACTTCTCTGTGCCAGATACCACAGGACGCCTTCACAGGTCTTCAGAGTCCACGCCTCGAAGGGTCAGATCTGTTGCAGCGGCACAAGAGGGACCTACTCTTTAATAAAGGCAGGTGGTACAAATGTTATGGCTGATCAGTGTACATACATTTATGCAGAATCCTTATGCTCTCACTGATCCCCATCCACTCTGTGGTGCTACAGAAGGTTCTCTGAGCGATGCCATAGAAGGACCATGTGTGAAGAAGCTTTACAGGCTTAAAGAATGTAATGACGGTGTACTCGAACAGAAAGGTGTAGCACCTCCATTATTAAGAGTAAAGGGATCAGTCTCTCAAACTGTCTGTGTAGTTGAGTCATGACAAGTCATCCAGCGTTGGTGTGAAACATGTCCTTCAAGAGAAACCTTTGGAGTCAGAATTGTTCTCTAGTGGCGACAGGAGTTCAGTGTCTTAAAAGCTACATCTCCGAGGGCCTTTACGTTTAGACTGGTGCACAGGCACTTCTGTAGGTGCCTGGTAGGTGGTACAGACAGGGCAGTGTCCCATAAGGAAGCATGTTTTACCCTCTGCAACATCTGGTGATTTTAAGCTCTAAATAAACTGGCTTTATTTGCAACCCCAGGTTCCAGTCACCGTCACTGTGAAGAAATCCAAATGGGTTTCAGCGCAGTCTACTTGTACGTACTTTCATTTTTTACTTTTTTATGTTTGAGTTATGAAGAGCATCTGAAAATCCCCTTTAAACAAAGGGCAGAGATTTCCCTGGGGCCGCCCATTCTGGAAAATATAGAGATCTCGATGCTCCGTATGTCTGTGAGTTTGAAAACAAACAAAACCTAATGGGTGGATGAAAAGGCCTACATGTCACAGAGAAAAAAAAAAGTGGTCTGTGTGTGACAGCGAGCGAGCGAGTGAGTGAGTTTCCTGTCTCTGTTGCCAGTGTCTCATTAGCTAAATGCACCTCACCAAAGGAAGCCAGTGTGAGATGAGAAGCAGCAGAAAGAAAACAAGCTGCAGAGAGGTGTTACTTCTCCCCTGCCAAGGTGAGAGAAAATGGCTGCCGGTGTAAACCACCAGCCTGCGAGGGTGGAGCTGGACTCGCTGGACTCCGGCATTTCTAGTAAGTGCTCCTTCTTCTGGCTTTGCAGTGCCTTTTGCATACTCCAGCCTTTGCACGCATCTGGGATGCCTCACGCTTCAGTAAGTCTCTTCTGTCAGTAGTGCCTTCCTCTGTGTGTGTCAGCTGTTCTACACACTGCCTCTGTTTGTTGGCCTACGAGCCACAGGACCCTGCTGATAGTAAATCGGCAGGCCAGAAGGTATTTCTTTGAATAGAGATTTGGTTGACGCATGCTTCTCAAACCCAGCCCTACCAGAGACCTCATTCTTATTACCTCATGGCATATTCTGGCTATTTTTAAGTCTCTGTATCACAGCACCGTCTGACTGTCTACGCTGGCATTTACCTTTGGTCTATTCAGTCTTTCCACAGCCTGAATGCGTTAAAGGAAGACCTGATGATAACTTCTGAAGATCACTCAGAATTAAGCTGCTTGTCTCTTATCTTTTGTAGCATCTTTCTCTGAGATGTCCATGGGGACAGAGTCAGTTCCTCATGGACCCATCTGCGTCCGATTCCAGATCGGCCTGTTCAAAGAGGGAGTGAAGATTCCAGAGGGCCGACTGAGCTTCAGAAGTGCTAAGAAAATAGCAGCGGACATCATCGAGAAGAAGGTACGAGTCTACGCTTCTTGAAAGTGTCCAGGACATCACACAAGACTCTCAGTGTTGTTTTTGACCTTGCTCCTTATTTGAGGAGCTTTTTTATTATGACCATTAATTACTAAATTGATCTTTTTTTTTTTTTTTTTTGCTGTCTGTATCATGGGTTTTGGAGATTTATGGCTTTTGACATATCATTTATTAAAAATTAAATCTTTATTAAATGTGGCGCCACAGTTGTAGCCTGATAGCAGCATCATGGAACAGCTTCCTTTTTTTTTTTTTTTATTTTTTATTTATTTTTATATAGTTTTTCTCCCAGTTGGGATCTGTCCGTAGCTCCCCCCCCCTAGCGCTAGCAATGCTCCCGACACTAGGAGGGTAAGGATGTGAAACCAGCCACCAGCTCTTTTCAAACCGACACTCATGCCGCATTGCCGGGCAGCCGGCACACTTTGAGAAAGGTGCCGGGTTCCCAGCTCTGCCACACCAGCTAACATTGCGGGAAAAGAGAGCACCATCTACTCACGGAAAGAACACAGACAGTTGTGCTCTCTCGACCTGATGGCAATTTGGTGTGGCTTGATACATAAAGAGCCCTTTTTTTAAGCTCTCTCAGGGCCCAGACTGCCGATGGCTAGCAGCATGACTGGTATTTAAACCAGGTGACCCATGGACCACTCAGGCCAAAGGCCCCCCCTCTTTTTTTCTTAAAAAAGAATTTAGCTTCAGAGGTTTGATGGAATAAATGGAATTGAATCTCCATCAGTAGTGAACGCACACTGGTGAATATGGGCACAACTGGAGTTGTGGGCAGCCACCTCAGCTCCCAGGTTGTGCCTTGCTCAAGGGCACCTCAGCTGTGAATGGTGTGGGAGGAGAAAGTGCTATTTCTTCACTCCCCGGCAGTCCAGGGTATTGAACCTTTGACCTTCTGGATCCTGATCATTTTCTGAAGGCCACAGCTGCCCCCATTTCATTCCACTTTATATAACACGCAACCATATATACAGGTTCTAGCCTCTGTGGTCGGGTCACTTGACTTGTGTGCACTGTGGTGTCATTCATCCTGCTGGGTTGGCTGGAATGAAAGCTGCTGCTGGGTTAAGACCCAATTTCATGCTGCCATTATTATATTGTCTATCTACCAACACCGCCCAAGTAGAACTTGAATGTACTCTGAGATCAGTGTGTTTAAACCGCCTCCTTTAGATGAGTACATCACTATGCTATTGGTCAAACAAGATGGTGCTGGGATTAGACCCCATAACCTGTATTAGACACCCTCTAAAGACAAGTGCTGGCCTGGCCTGTCGTCACTATGACTTATAATTCACAAAACGTTACTTTATGCATAACGCATACACACACACACACACACACACACACACACACACACACACACACACATCCGCACAGTATGCATAAGTAAGTGTCGACTGCTGCTCTCAGCATGACCAGTGTGGTTTGAAGTCTTTGTAGCTAACTTTCCAACCACAAGTGCCTCTCCTCCACTCTCACACACACTCTCACACACACTCTTACACACACTACCTTCTCTTCTCTGCTCTGTGCTTCATCTTCAGCATGCGTTCCACAACTGGACACCAGCACAAATGCACGTACACCTGTGTAGGAGGCCATTATGGGCTAATTTGACATTTTTACCAACAGGCAGTCATAAGCTTCTGCTAGACCTCCTTTTCTTTTAAACCTATAGGCTTGTGTTATGCTCTGTGTGTTGTATTCCAGCCAGAAACCAACCTATCAGTAAGGTTAATGTTCATTAATTCTACTCAGTAGTGGTGCTCATGTTTACAGACATGGTTTTATTCTGGACACACAACTGCACCGTGTCTTTGCTGATTAACATGCTGCACTCTGTGTGAAAACAGTATTCCACTCTTTTTGTTATAGCTGTTTAGACTGGGTTCCACAGACGCTGATGGAAATCAAGATAATGCAACGAAATTGAGTCCACTATCTGCTAATAGAATCATTGCAGGCTTTTCACTACGGTTTAAACGTCTGTTTTTGCCACAGAGGCCCTCAGATTTCCTCTGTTGATTACCTGGCTCAGGTGTGGCTGGCAGCCTTCCCAAGCTTCAAGGGTGGCATTGTCACACACATGCTTCCTATGAAAGTGTTTAAATGTGTGATTTGTTCAAGAAAAGACATTTTGGGCAGATAATTACCTCCATTACTCCATTACTATTGTTACTGCCACTAACCATCTTCCTTACTTTCATTATTCTTATCAATCTCCACTATGATTATATTAGTAATCCCATATTATGACTTTATCAGCACACCTGAGCAGATCATCAGTCTTATGTGGAACGGTGACTATTACCAGTCATTTTTACTGAGCCTTGGTTCAGCCAAAGATTTCTTCCTCCTGCTCTGAGGGAGTTTGTCTTTGCTACTGTTGCGCTTGGCTTTCTCTTGATTTTGATTTATTTTATTAATGTTTTCTGTATTGGTGAACTCTTGTAAAGGGCTGTGAAGAGCTGCTTTGTGACATTGGTTGTAAAAAGCGCTATACAGATACATTTGATTACGTAGCAAAGTGTAGATGAGCTTTCAGATGTTGACCAAATGTTGTCCAGAGGTTTGTAGACACCTTCTCATTCAGAGTTTACTCTGAAAGAATTGCAGTAACAGCCTCCACCCTTTGCGCTACATGTTAGAGCATTGTTGTGAGGATTTGATTGCATTCAGCCACAAGAGCACTAGCGAGGTCAGGTACTGATGTTGGCTGATCAGTTCTGCATCACAGGCGTCACTCCAACTCATCTCAGAGGTATTCCATAGTGCAGTCCCACTGCTTGACAGCCCAGTGCTGGGAGGCTGTATGCTCTTCTAGCAGACATTATGCACGGTGACTTGAGGGTCCTGTGTGGTTGCTCCAGGACATCCTGTTGTATTGGCGGGGCTTATGGAGCTATGTATAAACACTTGACTTCTGCAGTTTTAAAGTGTTGAGCCTTATTCAGCAGTTTCTTCCCAAAACCTACTAACATAGTTCTCTCAAAGATCCTGAAATTCATTGGAGTTTTAGGGTCCAAAGTTAAAACCTAGACATATCACAATCAAGACAATGAAGAAAAACACCCTCCATCAAACATTTCTCAAGAACAAATTGAAGAAGATTCTTAGAAAGATGTTGAGGATGTGAGTGAGGCCCTGAATGTTTTTGTCTACCAAACCAGCACAGTGAAGCACTGAAGGTTGTAGACCCATCCGGCCCTTCACAGCATGGCAAACCAAATGTGGGCCAAGGCCGATGATGCCTCATGCCTTGGCTGACATCATTCTTTTTTTCTTTTTTTTCTTTTTTTTTTTTTTGGTTTTATACACATTCATTTGACCATTTTTTAATTATTCTAGAAGAGTGGAGTGAAGTAGGGAAGGTAATCCTCCTCCAGGCTACGACACCCTCCCTCCCTCCCTCTCTCTCTCTCTCTCTCTCCCTCCCTTTCTTTTGTCTGTCAGTCTCTTTCTCTCTCTGTTTGCTTTTGAGTCATTTCCTCTTCATTTGACATTTAAAGGCCTGTGTGTCTCTCCTCCTCCAGCAGGCTCGCAGCACAGCACCCTGTACACACTCTCTGACCTGCTTACACCCCAGTCTGCTGTTTCGGTCCACTGTAGCACAGATCAAAGCCTGTTGCCTATCTGATCCATCTGAGCTGAGCTGAGCTGGGCTGAGCTGTGTGTGTGTGTGTGTGTGTGTGTGTGTGTGTGTGTGTGTGTGTGTGTGTGTGTGTGTGTGTGTGTGTGTGTGTGTGTGTGTGTGTACGCATGCACGCGTGTGGCTGAAAGGTTACAGTTATAGTTGTGATTATGTTGAAATGATATGCTGAATATGTGAGAGTCTGTGCGTCTGAATGTTTGAGAACTCTGTAAAATGGTCTGGCTATCTCTCAGAACCCCTTCCTCTTGAACCGCTTAAACTGCAGTGTTATTTTTTTATTACTTTTGTTGGATTCATTGTTTAGCTTCTAGAGTCTGACCGATAATATTTGCTAATATGGCAAGATAGAAGACATTTTTTTACTCATATTGGCAAAAATACACCTAATAGACAAAAGTATTGGGACACCTGCTACATTCATTGTTTCTTCTGAAATCAAGGGTATTAAAGAGTTGATCCTGCTTTTGTTGGAGTAACTGTCTCTACTGTCCAGTGAAGCAGGCTTTCTACTAGATTTCAGAGCATTGCTGTAAGGATTTGATTGCGTTCATCGACAAGAACGTAAGTCCAGGCTGTTGGATAATCGCCTTCCCAACTCATCCCAAAAGTATTGGATAGAGCACCAACCATCATTCCAGAGAACACAGTTCTTCCACTGCTGGGGGGGCTTTATAACACTCTAGGCCACGTCTGGTATTAGCCAATATGTTCATGTGTATCTGCTCTTATTCTGCTGCTAGAGTCCTAGTCTATTTGCAGTATTTCTCAACAGTGACTGGGCATGCTGTGGCAGCAATGGTTGCAACTTAAAGTAGCTGAATGTATTCATTAGAAGGGATATAACTTCTAATAAAAAGTCCTAACCAAAGGTCTACATTAGATTCATGATCCTAAATAAGAAAACACTGGTGAATTTCAGAATCCTCATGAAAATGTGGAAGTAGGTTTTAAGAAGACGTTTGTTTATAAGAGCGCTTAGTGAGGCCAAATGCAAATAACCCACCACTAATTACCTCCTTATTTTTGGTCAAAGCATTCTAAAGATTCACAATCTCCTGATAACAGGGCAGATATGAAGCTCCTTTCCCACGTGCACTTTTACCTGGGTATTTACCAGGGTTTAAACGGGAAGGGGTTAAGTCCCGGGAACTTGTGTGAGCAGAAGTCAATAAATACTGGGAAATTCAGCAGTGTCTGGATTACTGCCAGTGAAGTACATGTCGTATGGCATTTCTGTGATGCTTCAGTTTGAGATTTTAGTTTGCTGTTGTGACTGAAATTACCATGATTCTACCAAGAAGTGGCAAAAATGGATCCTGTTTGTGCTCAGAAGTCATGCAGATCGACCAGGGAATCAAAAAGTGTTGCGACTCCTTTGTTGCTTTAACAGTGAAGTTTTCCATTCTTCAAGTCTCTCTGTGCCTTGGTGTAGCTATACACACTCTTGGCATTTTCTCAAGAAGCTTTCGGAGTACCGTCTGACATACATTTTGACTTCCTGCAGTGAGTCCTAGTCACTGAATGCTGAGCCGTGTAAAATGCATGCTGACATATATAGTAATAGAAGTTTGTTTTACTTTCTTTACTGTACTTTACTTTAAGGGGTTAAGGCAAATTATTTAGTAACAACTGGAGTTGAAAGTGTAGGAACTAAATAATAGAACAACTGACAACTGAGTTACTCAGTAAATGTAGGAGTGAGAATGGGAGCCCGGACCCACCCACCCATTTAAGGGGTTAAAGATTTAAGGGATTTAAAATTTATTCTAAAATATTGACAGATACTTTGTATATAGTCTTTTTAAAATATAGAATTTAGAAATTACAGTATCGCTCTGGCCCAGAATATTCCAATAAGTTACTGGAAACTTATTGTTTCCAATAAGACTCAATCTGATTAGCATAACCACAGCCCTGGGGGCTAGCAGTAGACAAAAGGTGTGTGCATATCAAGAATGAGGAGGCGTGTAGAGAACATCGAGAACAGCCATGTCTGACATCATTGAAGTGGGGTGGTGATCATCTAACATCCTGACCTCACGAACACACCTGTCGCTGAATGCAATCAAATTCTTACAGTAGTCCTCCAAATTCTAGTAGAAAGCCACTGACAGTAGAGACAGTTCATCCACCAAAAGCAGGATAAGCTCTTTTAAATACCCTTGATTTCACAAGAAACAATGAATGAGCAGGTCCATGATACTTTTGAGAGAATGAGTGTGTCCAAATACTTTTGTCCATTTAGTGAATAAGTAATGCGTGTTTCTCTCTGGTGGTCCAGGCTCCAGACTGGAGTGTAATAGGTGTTGGTGAGAAGCTGCTGCTGTTCAGGCATGACCCCAGCTCGGAGCAGGTTTTATACCGACTCACAGACCAACACTACCTGCATGACGGAGACCTGGTGGAGGTGGTACTCGCTGGTCAGTACACGGACACACACATACGCTTATATTATTCATACGTTTATGTAAAAGCACACACAGACACACCTGCACCCTGAATCTCACACATTACACTACCCCCCCTGATGATCAACACTGCTGTCAGTGTCAGTTTACCTCTGATATCTGTCAATCAACTCCCTGCTTCCAGCTTCTGCTTCAGTAACTGAGGTGAAGTTCCGCCCTCATTCCTTGGTGGTCCAGTCATATCGCACACCTACGTTTTGTCACCACTGTGGGGAGATGTTGTGGGGGCTCGTCCGGCAGGGCTTAAAATGTGAAGGTAACTCACTCCCACACACACACACACACACACACACAATGTACACATCTGAAGAGCTATGAGCCAAGTCAAAATAAATAAATCATAAATCACCATACCTACAAAGGTTTGTAGACACCTGAGCTGTAGAAACAGCCTCTACTCTTCTGCAATAACCTTACACAAGATTTTGGAACATTGCTGTGGGGATTCGATGGCATTCAGCCACGACCGCATTATTGAGGTCAGGTACTGATAATGATGATGATTAGTTATAAATCAGAACTGCCACTTAAACTTATCCCAGAGGTACTGGCTGAAGCTCCATGCACCCCAGAGCACTCTAGATAGGTCAGTTCCACTGGTCCACAGCCCAGTGCTGCAGGGCTTTATACCCCTCTATCTACCGGACAGCACTGGCTATGGTGGCTGTAGACTCATGTGTGGCTGCTCCAGAGCGTCCCGCTACATTTGACCAGCCTGCCCATTTAAGGGGTTAAAGTCTTTGTCAATAGTCACATGTTTTAAAGTCTATAGGGTCTGCTTCAGTGCAATTATTGATTTTTATATTGGCTGTTAGAGAAAATTCATTTAAGAACATATTCCCAAATTGAACTGTCGTGATCAATGGCTTTGTGGCGCCTTTGACATCTTATCAGTGTAAATCTTGCGGTAATATTCTTGAGGTTAAGCTGGTGTATTGCTGTCTTTCTGGTAGTCCTATTTACCTACATCCTGGATTGTGTTCGTGATCTGTTCGAGGGGCTTTCCTGGAGGGGCAGTCTGCTGCTGTGCTCTATCAAGTCATTTGCTTTTACTAAGTCTTTTAAACACTGTACAACAGCTAAAACACCTAATACAGTACACTCTGCGTCCAAACATTTGTGGACACCTTTTTCTAATAAATGCATTATTACTACTTTAAGTTACACCCATTGCTGACACAGATGTGCAAATGCACACACAGCTTTTCTAGTCCCTGTGGAGAAGTATTGCCAATAGAATAGTGCTGGCAAACATGAGCCTGTTGACACCATGTCTAATGCCAGGTGTATGCTAAAGGGGCATTAAGCCCCCAGCATTGAGCTGTGGAGCAGTGAAACTGTGTCCTCTGGAATGATGGTGGTGCTCCATCCAGTACTTTTGGCACGAGTTAGGGAGTTAAGGGATGAGGTGGGGTGGTAATCATCCAACATCCTGACCTCACTGATGCTCTTGTAGCTGAATGCACTCAAAGCCTTACAGCAATGATCCAGTATGAATGAGCTGTCCCAATACTTTTGTCCATGTACTGCACCTGAAATATGCAAATCAGTAGATATGAACAAACATAACCTTGAATTCATGAAATAACGGACTTGTGTCCAGAGCCAAAACAACAACAAAAAAAAGTCACTGCCCAAAACACTTGACAGGAATGTCTACTTCATCTTTTTCCAGCACAGGGTGGGAATTCTAAAAAATTTCTGTAGTAAATTTCTGTACTAAAAATTTCTGTTTCTCTCTCTCTCTTTTTCCCCCTTTCACTAGGTTGTGGTTTAGATTTCCATAAACGCTGTGCTTTGACGTTGCCAAGTGACTGCTCACGTGTGTCCAGGCCCTGTGGCCCGAGCCTGTCTCTGTTCCCCCCTGCTCGACCTCGTGCTACCTCCCTCTCCAACCACACCGGAGGCAGCCTGGAAGAGGTACTACCACTGCGTTTCTGAAGTTAGAGAAGTAGCTTGGTGAAAAAATGACTTTTGAGTTCTCTACCTAACCTAAGTGTAGTTGGCCTGCTTTGGCATGTTTGATCTCAGAGACTTACTTGGGTAGTTTTGCACTGGATCTAAGAGGGTACTGTAGCTGGCAAGTAATGGAAGCTTAGACCCCACCAATTAGCATCATGCAGTTTAAAAAAAAATAAAATAAAATGTTAAAGTCTGAAAACCAACCAATGTTGGAGTTAAAGAGAAGTCCGCCTGTTGTTTTGACCATTCAGCACAGTTACTACAGCTTTCCCCCACTGCATTACTTCTCTCCCTCTCCTATGCTAACCAATCTTCACTCTCCTCTTGTTTCCTCCCATGTAGATCAGTCTGTCTAAGCCCTCTCGGTCTCGGCCGCCGTCCTGGGCGGACAGGCCGGTTTGGTTAGGAGTGTGTGAAGGAGGCAGAGGAAGCAGGCCACTGGTACCGCACACCTTTCACATTCACACCTACCACAAGCCCACCATGTGCCAATACTGCCACAAGCTGCTCAAGGGCCTCTTCCGCCAAGGCCTTCAGTGCTCTGGTGAGTGAAAACCTTCACGTTTGCAGATTAAAGGGCTTATATGGATTAGGAAAGAGAGGGCCGAGTGCAATGAGGAACTCTGCTGCCCTCTGTATCGTGGATGATTTACACATCATTTGTTGATAGAGCTTCAAAACGATGTCATGCACAATTCCATGTAGGATGATTTGATAAAAATATCAAATGTAAAATAAGTGATTGCATAAATATTCACCTTTTAAAAACTGGCCTAATTCAACAAAGGAATATCTATTGTATTCTCTATCTCAAACGTATCATGAAAACTATGTGTCTGGCATAAGGCGTTTTTGCTTGTAGTAACATTCTGTGATGTAGCTTTTAAAGCACTTGAGAGTTCTGCTTCCCTTCGCCACCACTGAACAATTTTAACTCTATAGGTTTCTCTTCGCATTTAACGCCCAACAACACAGAATTACACTACTTTGAATCTTTTGGCTTGTGAATCTGTTGGGATCTGTGGTTCATACACTGTAACCTATATATTGTACCTGTAAATTGAGTTCTTCTGCAAACCAACACAAGACATCAATAAACAACTATAGGCCTCTGGAGTCCTGGCCTCTGGAGTCCTGGCCTCTGGAGTCCTGGCCTCTGGAGTCCTCCCTAAGTGTTAGATGTGTGTTGTGAGGTACTTTGCTCACGTCCCTTTTAACATTCTGTTTACAGACTGCAAGTTTAACTGTCACCGGCGCTGTGAGTCTCAGGTTCCACCTGATTGCAGAGGAGAGAGAGCCAATGGAGAAGGTACACTATATTGACAAAAGTATTGGGACACCTGCTTATTCATTGTTTCTTCCAAAATCAAGGGTAATAAAAAGAGTTTATTCTGCTCTTTACTGTCCAGGAAAGGTTTTCTACTTTATTTTATAGAGCATTGCAATGATTTCATTACATTTATCAACATGAGCGTTAGTGAGGTCAGGATGTGTTGAATGACCATCTCCCCACATAATCTCCAACTCATCCTAAAAGTACTGGATGAACCAGCACCATCATTTCAGAGAACATTTTTCCACTGCTCCACAGCTCAATGCTGGGGGCTTTATAGATTTCATACTTGCACCAGGCATTAGGCATAGTGCCAACAGGTTTATGTTTATCTGCTCCAGATAGTCCTATTCTGTTTACAGTACTTATCTAGAGGGACTAGAAAAGCTGTTTGTGGGCATTTGCACATCGGTGTCCGCAATGGGTGCAACTTAAAGTATCTAAACCATTCATTAGAAGGGTGTCCACAAACATTTTGCCAACACACACATATATGTACTAATAGGTATTAAAGGGAGTTTGTCTCCAGTTTGTCCTCAGTCACAGCCTCTACTCTTAAGGGAAAGTTGTTTTTTATAGTAAGACTGTATCAGTCTCTCTGTATGGCACAAACTGCTTTTGTCTGAATAGAATTACACTGCAGTGGTTAAAGTGTTGCCAAGCAGCTGTAGTTCTTGCTGAGAATGGCTGAACTTCATCACATCGCACCCACAGTGCCAGACGGCCAGAGCGGCCCTCATGCTGCACTACAAGCTGAGAATCTACTTAACCAGGCTATAGCAATAAATCATGTGTTATTCGTTCTTCCATCTGCCCCATTCAGAAAGCAGTATGAGTCAGGAGGTCGAGTCTGAGGAGGACATTGCTATAGAAGCAGTGAATGCCATTTATGAAGAGTATCACTTTAAAGGCCCCCCGCATCTGATTGAGGAGCCGCCACCACCACCTCCTATCGGGTAACCAGCACATACTGTACAGCAGCAAAGAAATTATTCTGTACTGCTATTGTATTATTGTATTATTGTATGCATAAACAGTGTTATAATAGATTATTCTGCATTCTACATCCAGTTTTTCTGTGCTTAAATCTGAAGACATGTACCGAATTAATTGAACATATGGCTAAAAGTGACGTTTTTATTATGTAACGGTGCATTAATGCATTTATTGGAGTTGTGCTGGGATGTTTAAATAGCAAGTGTGTGACTTTAGTTGGGGGCGATGAGTGCTCATGTTATTTAACAAGATTATTTACAACCCTGTTATTTACCTACGTACAACCCTGTTATTTGAATGAAACATGCAAATTTTGCCTTCATGGGGGACCTGTGAAAAAACAAAAACGTCCCTACAACAGCTCACAGAACTGTATATATTATAGCATATCTTTACTATTGTAACAAAAACACTGTAGTTATTCCAGAATCTTACCAGATAGTGTTGCTGTCCTCTCATCGTGTCCCCTTAGTACGATGTGCTGTTAGCAAGCTGAAGAGATCATAGATAGGTTAGCTTAGCCCCCCACTTACTTCTGCTGGTTTGGAGTTCTTGAGTGTTACCAGTAAACAAAACAAATGGGCTGGTACCTTCCTTTCTGATGTGTGTTTAGCTCCAGTGTGGTTCACCTGAGGCCCTCCAGTTTGTTTTTAAGGGAGCTGATGATGGAGAAAAGAGATGGTAGCTTTTAGCCTTAAGCATATCCCTGCTTTAGCTTTTTTTACGTGCCGAGTTTGAGCTCCCCTTCTGTGGACAGTGGCGCAGGAAAAGCTGGTTATGAGGCCAGGTTCACATAGCAACCTGGATTCCTATACTTAGCAGAGTCTGAAGGTGATGAGCTGCTTTCCTGTATCAGCAACATCATATTCTCCTGAAGTTGCTGTCACGGTTTACTGTTTTCACCAGCTCTGACTAGGGCTTTCGCTAGTGGGCTGGGTTTGTGGGATTAAATTTATTTAATCAGACTGTTATGTAACAGTTTTGTGGGGTTTGGTTATGCTGTAAGGAGGAACCACAGTGTTTGAGGTTTACAGTTCGTCAGCTTCATGTACCGAACCCTCTGAAATCTTTATTGAACTTTGCCAAGGAAAATACAGTTTGACACTCTAAGGCCCTACATAATGGATAATGACAAATCTAGTCTAATAACTATAAACAATAGCCAGTGTGGAGGTGTACAAATGTCACATGCTGATGGAGATGCTGTTCGAGGATTATCCACGGTATAACTACACAAAACATCCTCACCACCACACCAATCACAACAGCTTCTACTGCACGTTTCCTTATCATGCTAAATGTAGCTGTTGGACATGAATGTAGATACGGTATGTTCATTATTCTCATATCACATTAAGTAAACCGCCATCTCTTGATGGCTCAACCAGTTGCTTTTTTATTCTAATGATTATTATATTTTTGTCCACTATTCTGCTCCTCCTCTTTACCTCCTTATCTTGTTCAGGCCGTGTTTCAGCAGTAATATTCCCCTCATGAGAGTGGTCCAATCAGTCAGGCACACCAAGAGGAGATCCAGTGGAATACTGAAGCAGGGCTGGCTGCGGCACCATACCAATGAAGATACACTGGTGAGTAAACGCTGACTGACACACACACAGACACACACATGAGATTCTCTCTGAATAATACACACTGGTTTGACAGGACATGTTCATGACCGTGAATGCACTTTTGCCTCACAGAGGAAAAGGCACTACTGGATTCTAGACGTGAAAAGCATCACACTGTACCAGAGCGAGAACAGCAGCAAGTACTACAAGGTGCTCCAGATTTGACCATTTTGTACTTATTAATTCATATTTTATTATAATTATAGTATAATTCTGCATCATTATGGCACCTACATTAATTAATACATCCATATTTCTTAATGTAAGCACAATAAAGTAAATGCTGTGTGTTAGGGCTTCATAAGCTGCTATATTTATGCAACTTTATAAGTTGTTTTAAAGTATCAGATATGTCATAATCTGTATTAAGTTGCTCCTAAAGTACAATAAGGCATTTAGAAGATAGGTAGTAAGAGGCTTGTAAGCACTAATATTTTCATGTCCTGTAATGGGGATTTCATAAGACGTGTTGGGTGTCCATAAGCTGTATATAGGTTAATAAGCTGTATAATATGTTTATTTTACATGTATTCAGTGTTTACAATGTATTCAGCTGTGTTAGAGGAATAGTTTGGCAAGAAATTAAATTAACATGGTTTGCCACTTGCCCCAGATTAGTCAATTAGCCAAGAAATGTTTATCATCTAAAGTGCTTTAGTTCAGAACAGGAGATGCTAGGCTAACTTTGCTGACAAACACTGGACTTGGACTGTCACTAATTTCATCAAAATACATTTATAGTTATATTTATGGTATTTAGCTGACACTCTTATCCAGAGCTGGAGTTAGGAGTCTTGCCCAAGGACTTTAGGCAAGGATTGGTGTAGCGCAGCACAGTCACCCAGACCTGGAATTGAACCCCAGTCTCCAACACGGTACAGTAGCTCACTGGCAGGTAGTGGTGTTATCTCTTGTGTCAAACCAACATACAAGCCCCAATATCTCAATAACATCTCAGTACGCCCAAATGACATCCAGATCTTTGCTTGTTTCTCTTGGACAAACCCCTGTGGTTTAGCCCATGGTATGACTTACTCTAGTCTGTAAACAAAAGTAAACCTCCCCACATTTCTGACTATTAAGGAAGTGAGTAACCATCCCAGTTTTAACAGGGTCTTTATATAGTAAAGTCTAAAATAATTTTGTGTTTGTTAGCAACGTTAGCCCGGAAAAGCACACATCAGACAGCACACTAGTCTTGTCTGATTGACTTCAGCTAGGTTAGGATAAATAATGGTTATTAAATTTTTTGCCAAACTATTCCTTTAAGCTATACTGACCCTCCTGTGGTCTCTGTAGGAGCTGCCTCTGTCTGAAGTGCTGCAGGTCCGAGGACAGGGCCAGCTGACTGTTCCACTCACGCCGAGCGAAAGCGGGCATTCATTTGAGCTGGTGACGGGTTCTCTGGTCTACTGTGTGTTTGCAGACTTAGAAGGACCGTCCTGGGAGGCTGCCATAAGACTAGCTCTAATGCCGTTGGAGGACGCCGTCCACACTGGGACAGAATCAGCAGGTTAAGACTTGATAAATATTTGCTTTTTAAAGCAGTCCTTTGCAAGAATGATTTTGCTCTTTGGCTCCCCCTACAGCTGGGGAGTGTAATTCACTTTTACACTTCCACTTCCGTAAATACAAATGTACGGGCAGCTGTACATATGACAAGGTTAGGCAGCGTTACACAGCTTCACCAAAGTTACATAGTGCAGCAGCAGCCCGGAGTGGCAATTACAGAGGCACTATTTTCTCTATTACAGTCAGTGAAGCATTAACATCCTGAAGCTGTGGTCAAATAGCTAAATGATGTTGCTATGTTGAGCATCAGATATCCCACTGTGTTATAGAGAATTTCAAAAATGTTCCTAAATAAATAATTATCCATGGAAGGTTTCAGAAATTCACATTTTTATATGCTTGTTTTGTAGATGACATGAAAGTTGGTGGAGAAACTCGGGTGAGTACTGTACCTGTGTGGGGAGCACTGTAGAATTTGTGTCTGTAACTTGAACTGTAGGCAAGACAATGTGTTCTTTAGACTGTCCCCCAAAAACCTTCTTTATCTAGTTTTGTCCTTTTTCACTTTTTGACATAATTTAAATCTGGCAGTCGTTCTTTACATTGTATCAAAATTTCAGGATGAACGGACCAATAAAAAATGCTCCAAAATGCAGACTAAGACCCTGACACTACAGCCCGAGGGTTGCAAGTTTGAATCCCGGGTCATGCTGCTTTGCCATCAGCAGCCAGAGCCAGAGAGAGCACAATTGGCCATGCCCTCTTTGGGTGGGTGGATGTTGCTCTCTTCCCTCATCACTCCCTTTGTGATCCTGTCTGACACAGGTGTCTGTTGCTCTGGAAATCCGATGCTTTCCTCAGAGGGCGTCAGCTGCCTAGTGATGTTGCATTGATGTGCTTGTCCTCATCCTGCTAGTGTTGGGAGCATTGTAATGCCTAAGGGGCAGATCTAGTAAATGGGTGGGTTAATTGGCTCAGCTAAATTGGGGAGAACATTGGCTAAAATGAAAGAGAATTGCTCCAAAATGACAAGAAATAAAATCTTTTTACATTGACTTCCATTGAAAGTTATGTTCCTTCTTCTGTAAAATTGGCATTTTGGAGATATGCCTTTTTTTGCGAGTCAGTGATGATATACAAAGATAGAAACTTATTGAAAGTGTATTTTTGGTTTTCATGTTTGCCTGCTTGTATTTTTTGTTCTCAGGATGTAAGTGCCCTGTATCAGATTTTCTCTGATGAGGTGTTGGGA
Source organism: Salminus brasiliensis (assembly GCF_030463535.1). Classification (NCBI taxonomy): domain Eukaryota; kingdom Metazoa; phylum Chordata; class Actinopteri; order Characiformes; family Bryconidae; genus Salminus; species Salminus brasiliensis. Next base: position 9,997,422 of record NC_132886.1, read on the forward strand.
TCGGGCCAATTCGGAGTGGTTTATGGGGGTAAGCTGTGCTGCTTCTTTATTCAAAGCCTCAGTAGAGATATGTACAATTCCATCAGCAGCTCACCAGATTTAACACCATTAAGCACTGATTTATCAAACCAGGGGTTTGAAGAGAGCTCTAAATGATACCAGACTCCATGAGGAGAGCTTTGGGGATGTTTTAATAAACATGTGGTGTAAAATCACTGCTTTCTGTAGGAATGTTATTAGTATTTATTCTAAAATCAGTGTTTTACTGAGCAAATAAGCACATTATGTTTATAGTGTGTGTGAAAAAGGTCTTACAAAGCTTTTTGTTTGTGTGAAGGTACACACAGGCAGACAAGCCGTCCAGTCGCCATTAAAGTCATCGATAAAACCCGCTTCCCTGCCAAGCAGGAGAGACAGAGCAGAAACGAGGTCTCCATACTCCAGGTTTGTTGGATACACTCTTTTACTGCTGCTGTATAAATAGTGTTAGATGATGTTAAGTAACACTTTTTTTGCTTGTGTGTGTGTGTGTGTGTGTGTGTGTGTGTGTGTGTGTTTGTCCAGAATCTGTCCCATCCTGGGGTCATTTTACTCGAGGGCATGTTTGAGACAGCTGAGCGCACTTTTGTCGTCATGGAGAAGCTCCATAGCGACATGCTGGAGATGATTCTGTCCAATGAGAATGGCCGACTGCCTGAACGCATTACCCGTTTTTTGGTTATGCAGGTAACTGAGAACTCCTCTTTGGTGACTCCTGCAAGCCATGTGTTATATTGGAGCAACTCTATGAACCTCTGACTGTGTTTAGAATGACCACAGTTTCTGACTGTTCTTCAGTTCACCATTTTGACCATTAGTTTTGGGCACTGGATAGAATTTGGCCTCTCAAGTCGGCAAAGATTCTGTCGCCTTTTACCTGTTACTGTAAAAATAACCTCAGGTTACCCTTCATCTTGTGCAAATTGACATGTGGCTAAATATTCTGTCATATCCTGTGAGAAACTGAGGTTTTTAAGCTCAGTCAAATCCAGAAAACAAGCCACAAGATCCTCAGAAGCGCAATGCTGCTGGCAGCTTTAGGCTAAGCAAGGCAATCAATTGTGCCTTGGAGGTTTCCTTCACCCTTATTCAAGTTCTTGTTTATTATGTTATTTAAATGCTTGGTTTGATGCCATTTTATTTCATTTTTTTTTAACTGAATAATGAAATCTTGCGTCCTTTAATGATAACCTGTGAAATGCAGCATGATGGTCTATGTTACAAACAGCTACATAAGAAAACAACAAAAAAGTCTTAAGAAAACAATTACAATTGTTTCTTAGTGTTTTTCCTAAGATACTTCATAGGTTTTCTCTTAAGAAAGCTTTTGGGAATCCAGCCACTTCTACTAACATCTGCTGAGCTTTAGAGCTGGGAAACCTTAACAACAATAGCGTATCATCATATGATTTGCACTGTAGTTGTCCATCCTCCCTCTTTGTCTCCTTGCTTGTTGACGCCCTGTGCTCAGTGCTGATGTAACTGTATGTCTCTTTGCTGTAGATTCTGGAGGCTCTGCGGTACTTGCACATGAAGCACATCGCTCACTGTGACCTCAAACCTGAGAACGTACTGCTCGCTTCTCCAGACTCATTCCCACAGGTCTGTCTCTGATCACCTCTTACTCCGACTACTCCAAGACCAGTTTCTAAAGTGCTGGAGCTCAGTCCAAAAGTCCAGATTTTGATCAATCACATTCTGTTTACATCTGCACTGTGTGCCCATCAATAAGTTGTGGTAGCATAAAAATCATAAAAGCGTTACTCAGTGATTGGGTGTAGGCTCTAAAAGTGAATAGGGAGATCACGTTGTAGGAGTCTGTAAAGAATAACTTGCCCTGGGACTCTTATTGGTGCAGTGTGGTGTGCTTACCCAGTCAAGGAATCTAACCTTACTCTGCCTTTGAGAAGGTGGTGTTGGTACCCATTACCCTACACCAGAGGTCTTCAAATCTGGATCTGGATCTGGAATTCAGTATCTAGTCCTGGATTTTGTAATCTCTGGTTGGTGTGACACTATGTGGCTGGTCAGTTACAGTAACTGTTTCTTTAAAATTCAGCCAAAGCGAAATCCAGGGCTGGAAACTGACCTCTGCCCTACATCAGCCACTTCTCTTGTAGCTTTCTGCAGCTAGATTTTAGGGCCCTGCACCCTCAGCTCAGTAAAGTTCAGCTACATCTTGACTATTTAAATCAATACATTACAAGTCTTTTATTGTGTGTCAACAGATATAAAGCAGCCAGAGGCAGCATTCAAACAAACACACCCACACCAAACCTACATTCAGCAGTCTAACAGCCTTACATACTTTCTGTACTCCAGGTGAAGCTGTGTGACTTCGGCTTCGCCCGCATCATCGGTGAGAAATCTTTCCGGCGGTCAGTAGTGGGGACCCCTGCGTACCTGGCTCCAGAGGTCATCAGTAGCCATGGCTACAACCGCTCTCTGGACATGTGGGCGGTGGGGGTGATCCTGTACGTGAGCCTGAGTGGAACGTTTCCCTTTAACGAAGACGAGGACATTCACCAGCAGATCACCAACGCGGCCTTCATGTTCCCCCGACAGCCATGGTCACTCATCTCCCTGGAGGGTAAGAGAGACAGAGAGTTTCAGAGTTTAATGGATGTGATGGGACTTCTTGGTTTGGCAGCTCTGTTAAAACTATTTCACCTTAAATGTTTATATTTATATTTTAATATTAAAATAAATACTAAATGTCAATCAGCCAAGGCAAGTTTACAGAAGCTTCATGGCTAATATGTGGCTAACAAGATATAGCAGATAAGATATTTTACAGTGGAACATAAAAACAGACCATAATATCTGATCCTTCATAAAACTCTTATTGAAACTCTCTGTTTTACCAGCGGGAGAACCGCAACCCTTTCTCTGTTTTTAAACCAGCAGTATGTTAATATACACACACACACTATCCAAACCCCAATCACAGCTCGTTCACCCACAATAAACCAGTTATTTCACACCAGTACACCAACAACAAAAGATATCGCTCCAGAGTGTGTACCACTACACACACACACACACACACACACAGAAAGTGACTTGGCTGCAGTGTTTTAAAGGGACTGGAAGCTGATTGCCCAGGGAGGGGAGTCAGACTGGATTATAAGATATTAGACACATTATTAAGTATAGTTAAGAAAATGATTTATTTATAATTAAAATTTGTTTTTTACTTTCGTTAAAGAGCAAATCCACCTTAAGTATCAGCGGTACTCACACCCACTTAACACAATAGAAAAAATGCCTGATAGAGAGTCAATAACAAGCCTGTGGAGGCGAGGCAGGGTAGAAAGCAGCCAGTCAGAGGCTTTTCTACTGTACATTGCCAGGGGTACCAATAGGAGCATTAACATCAACTGAGGAGTCAGATCTTAATTTCTTACCTCTAGGGGGCGCACTAGAACACCAGAAAAGGTCATTTCTTGGCATAAAATGACTATTGTTGGGCAAATTGCTTGTTTTAACCCAACGTCTATCTCTCTCTCTCTCTCTCTCTCTCAGCGGTGAGTTTGATTAACAACCTGCTGCAAGTGGTGGTCCGGCGCAGGTTCAGCGTGGGTAAAGCTATGGGACATCCTTGGCTCCAGGTATGTTTAGCAGTCAGTCTCCTGCTGTGTTGTCTGTTTCTTTGTGAAATCAAACACAGTGAATTTAGTGGCTGTTCTGCACCAAAACTGTGGGAGGGAGGAAAGGCTGGCTGACAGCAGCTCAGCCTGACTTTGATAGATGTACTTTATTGATCCCCAAGGAGACATTAGCATGCCACAGTAGCAACAACACTGGGCGTACAGCACTGTGAAAGAGTCTCTGGCAGCTTAGAAAATAGTTTGAAACTGTTTATCTCTGAGTGGTTCTGCACAGAGAAAAGCAGAGAGATAAATCCAGCCCTGTAGTCTGAGGTCCGAGTCTGAGGTTTCTGATCAGCACAGGTTTAGGTTTGCTGACTTCTGCTGTGAACTGCTGTTCAGTTCCACCTGCAGCTCAGCCGATTACCTGTTATGAAGGTCTGAGTGGATAAACTAGGTGTTGGAGGGGAACTGGAAACTGGAACATAGATAAGCCCGCTGTCTTGATGAAAAGCTTTACATACTGTTGCCTAACACCTTCTCACATGTGTGTGTATCGTCACGGTCATGCAAAAAACTTGTATTTCCAAAATAGCAACTTTACAGCAGAAGCAAAAAGCCTTCTTACCTTTAATGTGTTAAACGATTTTATTCCCAGTCAATTTGGAGCATTTCTATTACTCATCATGAAAGTATTACACAATGGAAAGAACAGCTGCCAGATTCACATCAATGTAAAAATGGAAAGAAAAAAAAACACAAAAATGAAGATATTTACAGTGGCGATATGTATGATGTGCATATTGTTAATAGGTAATAGTTTATTGTCAATTGTATGTACTTTTTAATTTACGCTTGATTTATGCTTGTTTTGCCTGTAATGTGTTTCCAGCATGTGAAGTAGATTCCAGTTTAAAGGGTCAAAATGTCATATTACCATCATTCTCACCACTGTCTCCTTAAATATGTCTCTCCAGAACTTCCAGCTGTGGTGTGATCTGCGTGAGTTTGAGCAGAGGATGGGCCGCCGGTACCTCACTCATGAGTCTGATGATGAGCATTGGAGACGCCACGCTCTGGAGAAAGGACTTCCTTTCCCCTCACATCTAGCGGAAGAGCTCTGTGAAGAACAGGACATGTAGTTTCACAGTTTAACTGTAAACTTCAAATTTGTATATTGTAAAAAAATGTAAAAAAAACAAACAAACAAAAAAACAGCTCCAGTGCCCTTTCATGTTGTGTGTGTATATACTGTATCTGCACCTGATTGTTCTTTTAATAAAAAAATACAGTTCTGGAGATTAGATTTTCATTTTATTCCATGCAGATATGATCCGGAAGCCTTAAGCTGGCAGTCTTATACTGAGTGTCCTTCAGGACTGTAGTGAAATCTTGTAGAACATTAAGAATCTACCAGAGTAAGAACTGGAGGGTGTTAGGCTGTTAATCTTAATCAGACACAGTGTCATTAATGGGAAGAACCACTTTTGTGAAATACCAAAGATTACCTGCAGAGGCCGTGCAGTGAGGAGAAGTACCACTTGATGATGTTAAGCGGGTGCTCCAGAGCAGGCCCAAATTAATAACTTTTACTTGGTGATGATATTTATTTTTTTTACAGCATCAAACATATCACAACATCCATCACTGCTGCAGTTATAGACTTTCTAACACTGTCTGATGTTCTTTCAAGACCTCAGTAAGTGTTAACGGTCAATGAGCCGATAAGCTCACCAGCCAGCTCATCATCACTCGGTAGCCAGAAAGCTGGCATATTCAAATCTAATTTATTTCTATAGCGATTTTTTACAACTGTTTCCACAAAGCAGCTTCACAGGAGTCCAGTAATAAAAACAAAATGGCAAGGAAAAACTCTCTCAGAGCTGGAGGAAGAAACCTGGGGAGGAACCAGGACTCGTGAGGGATCCCCATCCTCCTCCGGTCAAAACTGTTTATAATTTATTGGTAAAAAGGGACCACACCACCACAAATCTGCAGTTATGCTCAGGTGTACTGATGTAGTTGATAGTAGTGATGGTAAGAGTGATGAGAGTAAAGATGATTAATGGTAGGAATAATAGTAATATGAACAGCAGCAGTTAGAGATAGAGTTCATGTAAACTTCAATGTAGTTGGTAATGAGAGGCAGGCAGCTGGAGGGTGTGCAGCTGGTCTGAGGCGGGTTGCAAGAGAACTTCCATCAGTGTCAGGCCGGAGTGGCACAGCTCTCAAACCCATGGCTCTGTAATCAGGAGTTGGCAGTTCAGTTCACAGGGATGGCCTGGAGGCTCATAGTGCGCAAGTGGCATTACTCTCTCTGGATGGGTAATGTAAGATCGCCCTTTCTCTCTTCCCTTTGAGACGTATAGCGCATTGCTGTCTAATGACGGTGCCTTTAGTGACCGATTCAGGTCGGCTGGCTTCATGTGAAGGAAGCACAGGCTGGCATTGTGTGATGGGGTCCTAGCTAGGGTGTGGGAAGTGTTCAAATTGGGGTGAGCTAATGATTAATATCTAATAATAATAATAATAATAATAATAACTTTTTGCTTTTTAAGTACACCTTTGACAGCTTCAACTCACTGCTTGGAGGTGGTTTAAGGAAGGGGGAGAATGAGAGGGGCCTGTCAGTCAGAACACACCCGCCCTCAGAAAGATTAGCATCAGTGTGCTGATTATCTTACCATGCAAACTTTATGAAACCTCTTTTTAAAAAAAGGCTGAATGAACTTTTGGGAATAATAGCTTTGTCTGGGTATGAGCTATAGTTTAACACTGAAGCACTGTAACAGATTCCTCCCTAAAACACAGGTTGAGAATATCGCATTACATGTTTTTAAATATAAAAAATTATCATTTTTAAAGTAGCACATGTGAAGCAGTGAGGCCAAGCTGTTGGTTAAAATTGGAAACATGTAAAAAAAATTCCTTATATGTATATGTAATTCCTCACATATCTCAATAAGAGATTCTGCTTCTGTCACATCAAATTATATGCAAAATAAAATACAGAAAATTAAGAAATATATAATAATAATATATAGAAATATATAAGCTAGAAATACACAGTAATAAAAGTGTTTTCATAAGGCAGGTACTGGAGCACTGTATGTAAAAATGTTATAATTTGAGAATGCGCAGGAAAGAAACTTAAAAGAAACTTTTATTCATTTAAATTTGTATTATTACTTTTTTTTCATCTTATTAAATGTATTAA